>NW_026775978.1:0-149632 GCF_027477595.1 Haemorhous mexicanus
AACACAAGAAAGTGGTTTGGGTGGAAATGAGGTGCAGTGCAAAGGACCAAAAGAGGCCAAAACTAACCTCACAGCTGTTGCAAAACCCGGGGAAAAATCAAAGACACAGACACAACACGGAGGGGCAGATATGAGGAACATGGCATGGATACATAAAGGGAAAAAAAACCAAAAAACCTTTGCCAAAGCAAGAGCCATCAAAAGGCATGGCATGCCATCCAGTGCAGAGACAGGCATGACATACACCAAGGCTTGCCAAAATTGATCCTCACTGAAGGCCAAAACAGAAAAGAAGGACTTACAAACACTCTGGAATGGAGATACTATCAAAGGAAATGAAATTGAAGGGAAAAAAAAAGGAAATTGAGAAATTTAGGGACTAGAAGAAAGTGGTCTGGGTGGAAATGTGGTGCAGTGCAAAGGACCAAAAGAGGCCAAAAGTTACCTCACAGCTGTTGGAAAAGCAGGGGAAAAATCAAGGAAGCAGACAAAACTTGGAGGGGAAGAAATGTGGGACATGGCACGGATACCCACAAAAAAAAAGAAAAAATAAACCAAACTTTTCCAAAGCAAGAGCCATCAAAAGGCATGGCATGCCATCCAGTGCAGAGACAGGCATGACATACACCAAGGCTTGCCAAAATTGATCCTCACTGAAGGCCAAAACAGAAAAGAAGGACTTACAAACACTCTGGAATGGAGATACTATCCAAGGAAATGAAATTGAAGGGAAAAAAAAAGGAAATTGAGAAATTTAGTGACTAGAAGAAAGTGGTCTGGGTGGAAATGTGGTGCAGTGCAAAGGACCAAAATGGGCCAAAAGTAACCTCACAGCTGTTGCAAAAGCAGGGGAAAAATCAAGGAAGCAGACACAACTGGGAGGGGAAGAAATGTGGGACATGGCACGGATACCCACAAAAAAAAAGAAAAAAAAAAAAAAATCTTCGCCAAAGCAAATGCCATCAAAAGGCATGGCATGCCATCCAGTGCAGGGACTTGCAGCAAATCTTGTCCAACTTGTCCCCATTGAAATCGCAAGATTCCGTTTCCCTTCCCGAAAGGAAATGGAATTTCCTTTCGGGAAGGGAAACGGAATCTTGCGACCCCTTAAAAGAAAGACTTACAAACACTCTGGGAAGGAGATATCATCAAAAGAAATGCAATTGAAAAATAACCCAAAAACCAGAAAATCGGGAGAAATTGTGTCTACAAGAAAGTGGTCTGGGTGGAAATGAGGTGCAGTGCAAAGGACCAAAAGAGGCCAAAACTAACCTCACAGCTGTTGCAAAACCTGGGGAAAAATCAAAGACGCAGACACAACTCGGAGGGGAAGATATGAGGAACATGGCATGGATACATAAAGGGAAAAAAAACCAAAAAAATCTTTGCCAATGCAAAAGCCATCAAAAGGCATGGCATGCCATCCAGTGCAGAGACAGGCATGACATACACCAAGGCTTGCCAAAATTGATCCTCACTGAAGGCCAAAACAAAAAAGAAGGACTTACCAACACTCTGGAATGGAGATACTATCCAAGGAAATGAAATTGAAGGGAAAAAAAAAGGAAATTGAGAAATTTAGTGACTAGAAGAAAGTGGTCTGGGTGGAAATGAGGTTCAGTGCAAAGGACCAAAAGAGGCCAAAACTAACCTCACAGCTGTTGCAAAAGCAGGGGAAAAATCAAGGAAGCAGACACAACTTGGAGGGGAAGAAATGAGGAACATGGCACGGATACCCACAAAAAAAAGGAAAAAGAAAAAAAATCTTTTCCAAAGCAAGAGCCATCAAAAGGCATGGCATGCCATCCAGTGCAGAGACAGGCAGGACATACACCAAGGCTTGCCAAAATTGATCCTCACTGAAGGCCAAAACAGAAAAGAAGGACTTACAAACACTCTGGAATGGAGATACTATCCAAGGAAATGAAATTGAAGGGGAAAAAAAAGGAAATTGAGAAATTTAGTGACTAGAAGAAAGTGGTCTAGGTGGAAATGTGGTGCAGTGCAAAGGACCAAAAGAGGCCAAAAGTAACCTCACAGCTGTTGCAAAAGCAGGGGAAAAATCAAGGAAGCAGACAAAACTTGGAGGGGAAGAAATGTGGGACATGGCACGGATACCCACAAAAAAAAAAGAAAAAAAAAAAAAACTTTTCCAAAGAAAGAGCCATCAAAACGCATGGCATTCCATCCAGAGCAGAGACAGGCATGACATACACCAAGGCTTGCCAAAATTGATCCTCACTGAAGGCCAAAACAGAACAGAAGGACTTACAAACACTCTGGAATGGAGATACTATCCAAGGAAATGAAATTGAAGGGAAAAAAAAAGGAAATTGAGAAATTTAGTGACTACAAGAAAGTGGTCTGGGTGGAAATGTGGTGCAGTGCAAAGGACCAAAAGAGGCCAAAAGTTTCCTCACAGCTGTTGCAAAAGCAGGGGAAAAATCAAGGAAGCAGACACAACTGGGAGGGGAAGAAATGAGGGACATGGCATGAATACCCATAAAAAAAAGGAAAAAAAAAAAAAAATCTTCGCCAAAGCAAATGCCATCAAAAGGCATGGCATGCCATCCAGTGCAGGGACTTGCAGCAAATCTTGTCCAACTTGTCCCCATTGAAATCGCAAGATTCCGTTTCCCTTCCCGAAAGGAAATGGAATTTCCTTTCGGGAAGGGAAACGGAATCTTGCGACCCCTTAAAAGAAAGACTTACAAACACTCTGGGAAGGAGATATCATCAAAAGAAATGCAATTGAAAAATAACCCAAAAACCAGAAAATCGGGAGAAATTGTGTCTACAAGAAAGTTGTCTGGGCGGAAATGAGGTGCAGTGCAAAGGACCAAAAGAGGCCAAAACTAACCTCACAGCTGTTGCAAAACCCGGGGAAAAATCAAAGACGCAGACACAACTCGGAGGGGAAGATATGAGGAACATGGCATGGATACATAAAGGGAAAAAAAACCAAAAAAATCTTTGCCAATGCAAAAGCCATCAAAAGGCATGGCATGCCATCCAGTGCAGAGACAGGCATGACATACACCAAGGCTTGCCAAAATTGATCCTCACTGAAGGCCAAAACAAAAAAGAAGGACTTACCAACACTCTAGAATGGAGATACTATCCAAGGAAATGAAATTGAAGGGAAAAAAAAAGGAAATTGAGAAATTTAGTGACTAGAAGAAAGTGGTCTGGGTGGAAATGTGGTGCAGTGCAAAGGACCAAAAGAGGCCAAAATTAACCTCACAGCTGTTGCAAAAGCAGGGGAAAAATCAAGGAAGCAGACACAACTGGGAGGGGAAGAAATGTGGAACATGGCACGGATAAGCACAAAAAAAAAAGAAAAAAAACCCAAACTTTTCCAAAGCAAGAGCCATCAAAAGGCATGGCATGACATCCACAGCAGAGACAGGCATGACATACACCAAGGCTTGCCAAAATTGATCCTCACTGAAGGCCAAAACAGAAAAGAAGGACTTACAAACACTCTGGAATGGAGATACTATCCAAGGAAATGAAATTGAAGGGAAAAAAAAAGGAAATTGAGAAATTTAGTGACTAGAAGAAAGTGGTCTGGGTGGAAATGTGGTGCAGTGCAAAGGACCAAAAGAGGCCAAAAGTTACCTCACAGCTGTTGCAAAAGCAGGGGAAAAATCAAGGAAGCAGACACAACTGGGAGGGGAAGAAATGAGGGACATGGCATGAATACCCATAAAAAAAAGGAAAAAAAAAAAAAAAATCTTCGCCAAAGCAAATGCCATCAAAAGGCATGGCATGCCATCCAGTGCATGGACTTGCAGCAAATCTTGTCTAACTTGTCACCATTGAAATCGCAAGATTCCGTTTCCCTTCCCGAAAGAAAATGGAATTTCCTTTCGGGAAGGGAAACGGAATCTTGCGACCCCTTAAAAGAAAGACTTACAAACACTCTGGGAAGGAGATATCATCAAAAGAAATGCAATTGAAAAATAACCCAAAAACCAGAAAATCGGGAGAAATTGTGTCTACAAGAAAGTGGTCTGGGTGGAAATGTGGTGCAGTGCAAAGGACCAAAAGAGGCCAAAACTAACCTCACAGCTGTTGCAAAACCCGGGGAAAAATCAAGGAAGCAGACAAAACTTGGAGGGGAAGAAATGTGGGACATGGCACGGATACCCACAAAAAAAAAGAAAAAAAAACCCAAACATTTCCAAAGGAAGAGCCATCAAAAGGCATGGCATGACATCCAGAGCAGAGACAGGCATGACATACTCCAAGGCTTGCCAAAATTGATCCTCACTGAAGGCCAAAACAGAAAAGAAGGACTTACAAACACTCTGGAATGGAGATACTATCCAAGGAAATGAAATTGAAGGGAAAAAAAAAGGAAATTGAGAAACTTAGTGACTAGAAGAAAGTGGTCTGGGTGGAAATGTGGTGCAGTGCAAAGGACCAAAAGAGGCCAAAAGTAACCTCACAGCTGTTGCAAAAGCAGGGGAAAAATCAAGGAAGCAGACACAACTGGGAGGGGAAGAAATGAGGGACATGGCATGAATACCCATAAAAAAAAGGAAAAAAAAAAAAAATCTTCGCCAAAGCAAATGCCATCAAAAGGCATGGCATGCCATCCAGTGCAGAGACAGGCATGACATACACCAAGGCTTGCCAAAATTGATCCTCACTGAAGGCCAAAACAAAAAAGAAGGACTTACAAACTCTCTGGAATGGAGATACTATCCAAGGAAATGAAATTGAAGGGAAAAAAAAAGGAAATTGAGAAATTTAGTGACTAGAAGAAAGTGGTCTGGGTGGAAATGAGGTTCAGTGCAAAGGACCAAAAGAGGCCAAAAGTAACCTCACAGCTGTTGCAAAAGCAGGGGAAAAATCAAGGAAGCAGACAAAACATGGAGGGGAAGAAATGAGGAACATGGCACGGATACCCACAAAATAATGCTAAAAAAACCCAAACTTTTCCAAAGCAAGAGCCATCAAAAGGCATGGCATGACATCCAGTGCAGAGACAGGCATGACATACACCAAGGCTTGCCAAAATTGATCCTCACTGAAGGCCAAAACAGAAAAGAAGGACTTACAAACACTCTGGAATGGAGATACTATCCAAGGAAATGAAATTGAAGGGAAAAAAAAAGGAAATTGAGAAATTTAGTGACTAGAAGAAAGTGGTCTGGGTGGAAATGTGGTGCAGTGCAAAGGACCAAAAGAGGCCAAAAGTTACCTCACAGCTGTTGCAAAAGCAGGGGAAAAATCAAGGAAGCAGACACAACTGGGAGGGGAAGAAATGAGGGACATGGCATGAATACCCATAAAAAAAAGGAAAAAAAAAAAAAAATCTTCGCCAAAGCAAATGCCATCAAAAGGCATGGCATGCCATCCAGTGCAGGGACTTGCAGCAAATCTTGTCCAACTTGTCCCCATTGAAATCGCAAGATTCCGTTTCCCTTCCCGAAAGGAAATGGAATTTCCTTTCGGGAAGGGAAACGGAATCTTGCGACCCCTTAAAAGAAAGACTTACAAACACTCTGGGAAGGAGATATCATCAAAAGAAATGCAATTGAAAAATAACCCAAAAACCAGAAAATCGGGAGAAATTGTGTCTACAAGAAAGTGGTCTGGGTGGAAATGAGGTGCAGTGCAAAGGACCAAAAGAGGCCAAAAGTAACCTCACAGCTGTTGCAAAAGCAGGGGAAAAATCAAAGACGCAGACACAACTCGGAGGGGAAGATATGAGGAACATGGCATGGATACATAAAGGGAAAAAAAACCAAAAAAATCTTTGCCAATGCAAAAGCCATCAAAAGGCATGGCATGCCATCCAGTGCAGAGACAGGCATGACATACACCAAGGCTTGCCAAAATTGATCCTCACTGAAGGCCAAAACAGAAAAGAAGGACTTACAAACACTCTGGAATGGAGATACTATCCAAGGAAATGAAATTGAAGGGAAAAAAAGGAAATTGAGAAATTTAGTGACTACAAGAAAGTGGTCTGGGTGGAAATGTGGTGCAGTGCAAAGGACCAAAAGAGGCCAAAAGTTACCTCACAGCTGTTGCAAAAGCAGGGGAAAAATCAAGGAAGCAGACACAACTGGGAGGGGAAGAAATGAGGGACATGGCATGAATACCCATAAAAAAAAGGAAAAAAAAAAAAAAATCTTCGCCAAAGCAAATGCCATCAAAAGGCATGGCATGCCATCCAGTGCAGGGACTTGCAGCAAATCTTGTCCAACTTGTCCCCATTGAAATCGCAAGATTCCGTTTCCCTTCCCGAAAGGAAATGGAATTTCCTTTCGGGAAGGGAAACGGAATCTTGCGACCCCTTAAAAGAAAGACTTACAAACACTCTGGGAAGGAGATATCATCAAAAGAAATGCAATTGAAAAATAACCCAAAAACCAGAAAATCGGGAGAAATTGTGTCTACAAGAAAGTGGTCTGGGTGGAAATGAGGTGCAGTGCAAAGGACCAAAAGAGGCCAAAACTAACCTCACAGCTGTTGCAAAACCCGGGGAAAAATCAAAGACGCAGACACAACTCGGAGGGGAAGATATGAGGAACATGGCATGGATACATAAAGGGAAAAAAACCCAAAAAAATCTTTGCCAATGCAAAAGCCATCAAAAGGCATGGCATGCCATCCAGTGCAGAGACAGGCATGACATACACCAAGGCTTGCCAAAATTGATCCTCACTGAAGGCCAAAACAAAAAAGAAGGACTTACCAACACTCTGGAATGGAGATACTATCCAAGGAAATGAAATTGAAGGGAAAAAAAAAGGAAATTGAGAAATTTAGTGACTAGAAGAAAGTGGTCTGGGTGGAAATGTGGTGCAGTGCAAAGGACCAAAAGAGGCCAAAATTAACCTCACAGCTGTTGCAAAAGCAGGGGAAAAATCAAGGAAGCAGACACAACTGGGAGGGGAAGAAATGTGGAACATGGCACGGATAAGCACAAAAAAAAAAGAAAAAAAACCCAAACTTTTCCAAAGCAAGAGCCATCAAAAGGCATGGCATGCCATCCAGAGCAGAGACAGGCATGACATACACCAAGGCTTGCCAAAATTGATCCTCACTGAAGGCCAAAACAGAAAAGAAGGACTTACAAACACTCTGGAATGGAGATACTATCCAAGGAAATGAAATTGAAGGGAAAAAAAAAGGAAATTGAGAAATTTAGTGACTAGAAGAAAGTGGTCTGGGTGGAAATGTGGTGCAGTGCAAAGGACCAAAAGAGGCCAAAAGTTACCTCACAGCTGTTGCAAAAGCAGGGGAAAAATCAAGGAAGCAGACACAACTGGGAGGGGAAGAAATGAGGGACATGGCATGAATACCCATAAAAAAAAGGAAAAAAAAAAAAAAAATCTTCGCCAAAGCAAATGCCATCAAAAGGCATGGCATGCCATCCAGTGCAGGGACTTGCAGCAAATCTTGTCTAACTTGTCACCATTGAAATCGCAAGATTCCGTTTCCCTTCCCGAAAGAAAATGGAATTTCCTTTCGGGAAGGGAAACGGAATCTTGCGACCCCTTAAAAGAAAGACTTACAAACACTCTGGGAAGGAGATATCATCAAAAGAAATGCAATTGAAAAATAACCCAAAAACCAGAAAATCGGGAGAAATTGTGTCTACAAGAAAGTGGTCTGGGTGGAAATGTGGTGCAGTGCAAAGGACCAAAAGAGGCCAAAAGTAACCTCACAGCTGTTGCAAAAGCAGAGGAAAAATCAAGGAAGCAGACAAAACTTGGAGGGGAAGAAATGTGGGACATGGCACAGATACCCACAAAAAAAAAGAAAAAAAAAACCAAACTTTTCCAAAGCAAAAGCCATCAAAAGGCATGGCATGCCATCCAGTGCAGAGACAGGCATGACATACACCAAGGCTTGCCAAAATTGATCCTCACTGAAGGCCAAAAGAAAAAAGAAGGACTTACAAACACTCTGGAATGGAGATACTATCCAAGGAAATGAAATTGAAGGGAAAAAAAAAGGAAATTGAGAAATTTAGTGACTAGAAGAAAGTGGTCTGGGTGGAAATGTGGTGCAGTGCAAAGGACCAAAAGAGGCCAAAAGTAAACTCACAGCTGTTGCAAAAGCAGGGGAAAAATCAAGGAAGCGGACACAACTGGGAGGGGAAGAAATGAGGGACATGGCATGAATACCCATAAAAAAAAGGAAAAAAAAAAAAAATCTTCGCCAAAGCAAATGCCATCAAAAGGCATGGCATGCCATCCAGTGCAGGGACTTGCAGCAAATCTTGTCCAACTTGTCCCCATTGAAATCGCAAGATTCCGTTTCCCTTCCCGAAAGGAAATGGAATTTCCTTTCGGGAAGGGAAACGGAATCTTGCGACCCCTTAAAAGAAAGACTTACAAACACTCTGGGAAGGAGATATCATCAAAAGAAATGCAATTGAAAAATAACCCAAAAACCAGAAAATCGGGAGAAATTGTGTCTACAAGAAAGTGGTCTGGGTGGAAATGTGGTGCAGTGCAAAGGACCAAAAGAGGCCAAAAGTTACCTCACAGCTGTTGCAAAAGCAGGGGAAAAATCAAGGAAGCAGACACAACTGGGAGGGGAAGAAATGAGGGACATGGCATGAATACCCATAAAAAAAAGGAAAAAAAAAAAAAAATCTTCGCCAAAGCAAATGCCATCAAAAGGCATGGCATGCCATCCAGTGCAGGGACTTGCAGCAAATCTTGTCCAACTTGTCCCCATTGAAATCGCAAGATTCCGTTTCCCTTCCCGAAAGGAAATGGAATTTCCTTTCGGGAAGGGAAACGGAATCTTGCGACCCCTTAAAAGAAAGACTTACAAACACTCTGGGAAGGAGATATCATCAAAAGAAATGCAATTGAAAAATAACCCAAAAACCAGAAAATCGGGAGAAATTGTGTCTACAAGAAAGTGGTCTGGGTGGAAATGTGGTGCAGTGCAAAGGACCAAAAGAGGCCAAAAGTAACCTCACAGCTGTTGCAAAACCCAGGGAAAAATCAAGGAAGCAGACAAAACTTGGAGGGGAAGAAATGTGGAACATGGCACGGATACCCAAAAAAAAAACCAAACTTTTCCAAAGCAAGAGCCATCAAAAGGCATGGCATGCCATCCAGTGCAGAGACAGGCATGACATACACCAAGGCTTGCCAAAATTGATCCTCACTGAAGGCCAAAACAGAAAAGGAGGACTTACAAACACTCTGGAATGGAGATACTATCCAAGGAAATGAAATTGAAGGGAAAAAAAAAGGAAAGTGAGAAATTTAGTGACTAGAAGAAAGTGGTCTGGGTGGAAATGTGGTGCAGTGCAAAGGACCAAAAGAGGCCAAAAGTTACCTCACAGCTGTTGCAAAAGCAGGGGAAAAATCAAGGAAGCAGACACAACTGGGAGGGGAAGAAATGAGGGACATGGCATGAATACCCATAAAAAAAAGGAAAAAAAAAAAAAAATCTTCGCCAAAGCAAATGCCATCAAAAGGCATGGCATGCCATCCAGTGCAGGGACTTGCAGCAAATCTTGTCCAACTTGTCCCCATTGAAATCGCAAGATTCCGTTTCCCTTCCCGAAAGGAAATGGAATTTCCTTTCGGGAAGGGAAACGGAATCTTGCGACCCCTTAAAAGAAAGACTTACAAACACTCTGGGAAGGAGATATCATCAAAAGAAATGCAATTGAAAAATAACCCAAAAACCAGAAAATCGGGAGAAATTGTGTCTACAAGAAAGTGGTCTGGGTGGAAATGTGGTGCAGTGCAAAGGACCAAAAGAGGCCAAAAGTAACCTCACAGCTGTTGCAAAAGCAGGGGAAAAATCAAGGAAGCAGACAAAACTTGGAGGGGAAGAAATGTGGGACATGGCACGGATACCCAAAAAAAAAAAGAAAAAAAAAACCAAACTTTTCCAAAGCAAGAGCCATCAAAAGGCATGGCATGCCATCCAGAGCAGAGACAGGCATGACATACACCAAGGCTTGCGAAAATTGATCCTCACTGAAGGCCAAAACAGAAAAGAAGGACTTACAAACACTCTGGAATGGAGATACTATCCAAGGAAATGAAATTGAAGGGAAATAAAAAGGAAATTGAGAAATTTAGTGACTAGAAGAAAGTGGTCTGGGTGGAAATGTGGTGCAGTGCAAAGGACCAAAAGAGGCCAAAAGTTACCTCACAGCTGTTGCAAAAGCAGGGGAAAAATCAAGGAAGCAGACACAACTGGGAGGGGAAGAAATGAGGGACATGGCATGAATACCCATAAAAAAAAGGAAAAAAAAAAAAAAATCTTCGCCAAAGCAAATGCCATCAAAAGGCATGGCATGCCATCCAGTGCAGGGACTTGCAGCAAATCTTGTCCAACTTGTCCCCATTGAAATCGCAAGATTCCGTTTCCCTTCCCGAAAGGAAATGGAATTTCCTTTCGGGAAGGGAAACGGAATCTTGCGACCCCTTAAAAGAAAGACTTACAAACACTCTGGGAAGGAGATATCATCAAAAGAAATGCAATTGAAAAATAACCCAAAAACCAGAAAATCGGGAGAAATTGTGTCTACAAGAAAGTGGTCTGGGTGGAAATGTGGTGCAGTGCAAAGGACCAAAAGAGGCCAAAACTAACCTCACAGCTGTTGCAAAAGCAGGGGAAAAATCAAAGACGCAGACACAACTCGGAGGGGAAGATATGAGGAACATGGCATGGATACATAAAGGGAAAAAAAACCAAAAAAATCTTTGCCAATGCAAAAGCCATCAAAAGGCATGGCATGCCATCCAGTGCAGAGACAGGCATGACATACACCAAGGCTTGCCAAAATTGATCCTCACTGAAGGCCAAAACAAAAAAGAAGGACTTACCAACACTCTGGAATGGAGATACTATCCAAGGAAATGAAATTGAAGGGAAAAAAAAAGGAAATTGAGAAATTTAGTGACTAGAAGAAAGTGGTCTGGGTGGAAATGTGGTGCAGTGCAAAGGACCAAAAGAGGCCAAAGGTAACCTCACAGCTGTTGCAAAAGCAGGGGAAAAATCAAGGAAGCAGACAAAACTTGGAGAGGAAGAAATGTGGGACATGGCACGGATACCCAAAAAAAAAAAAAAAAAAAAAACCCAAACTTTTCCAAAGCAAGAGCCATCAAAAGGCATGGCATGCCATCCAGAGCAGAGACAGGCATGACATACACCAAGGCTTGCCAAAATTGATCCTCACTGAAGGCCAAAACAGAAAAGAAGGACTTACCAACACTCTGGAATGGAGATACTATCCAAGGAAATGAAATTGAAGGGAAATAAAAAGGAAATTGAGAAATTTAGTGACTAGAAGAAAGTGGTCTGGGTGGAAATGTGGTGCAGTGCAAAGGACCAAAAGAGGCCAAAAGTTACCTCACAGCTGTTGCAAAAGCAGGGGAAAAATCAAGGAAGCAGACAAAACTTGGAGGGGAAGAAATGTGGGACATGGCACGGATACCCACAAAAAAAAAAGAAAAAAAACCCCAAACTTTTCCAAAGCAAGAGCCATCAAAAGGCATGGCATGCCATCCAGAGCAGAGACAGGCATGACATACACCAAGGCTTGCCAAAATTGATCCTCACTGAAGGCCAAAACAAAAAAGAAGGACTTACCAACACTCTGGAATGGAGATACTATCCAAGGAAATGAAATTGAAGGGAAAAAAAAAGGAAATTGAGAAATTTAGTGACTAGAAGAAAGTGGTCTGGGTGGAAATGTGGTGCAGTGCAAAGGACCAAAAGAGGCCAAAGGTAACCTCACAGCTGTTGCAAAAGCAGGGGAAAAATCAAGGAAGCAGACAAAACTTGGAGGGGAAGAAATGAGGGACATGGCACGGATACCCAAAAAAAAAAAGAAAAAAAAAACCAAACTTTTCCAAAGCAAGAGCCATCAAAAGGCATGGCATGCCATCCAGAGCAGAGACAGGTATGACATACACCAAGGCTTGCGAAAATTGATCCTCACTGAAGGCCAAAACAGAAAAGAAGGACTTACAAACACTCTGGAATGGAGATACTATCCAAGGAAATGAAATTGAAGGGAAAAAAAAAGGAAATTGAGAAATTTAGTGACTAGAAGAAAGTGGTCTGGGTGGAAATGTGGTGCAGTGCAAAGGACCAAAAGAGGCCAAAAGTTACCTCACAGCTGTTGCAAAAGCAGGGGAAAAATCAAGGAAGCAGACACAACTGGGAGGGGAAGAAATGAGGGACATGGCATGAATACCCATAAAAAAAAGGAAAAAAAAAAAAAAAATCTTCGCCAAAGCAAATGCCATCAAAAGGCATGGCATGCCATCCAGTGCAGGGACTTGCAGCAAATCTTGTCCAACTTGTCCCCATTGAAATCGCAAGATTCCGTTTCCCTTCCCGAAAGGAAATGGAATTTCCTTTCGGGAAGGGAAACGGAATCTTGCGACCCCTTAAAAGAAAGACTTACAAACACTCTGGGAAGGAGATATCATCAAAAGAAATGCAATTGAAAAATAACCCAAAAACCAGAAAATCGGGAGAAATTGTGTCTACAAGAAAGTGGTCTGGGCGGAAATGAGGTGCAGTGCAAAGGACCAAAAGAGGCCAAAACTAACCTCACAGCTGTTGCCAAACCCGGGGAAAAATCAAAGACGCAGACACAACTCGGAGAGGAAGATATGGGGAACATGGCAAGGATACATAAAGGGAAAAAAAACCAAAAAAATCTTTGCCAATGCAAAAGCCATCAAAAGGCATGGCATGCCATCCAGTGCAGAGACAGGCATGACATACACCAAGGCTTGCCAAAATTGATCCTCACTGAAGGCCAAAACAGAAAAGAAGGACTTACCAACACTCTGGAATGGAGATACTATCCAAGGAAATGAAATTGAAGGGAAAAACAAAGGAAATTTAGAAATTTAGTGACTAGAAGAAAGTGGTCTGGGTGGAAATGTGGGGCAGTGCAAAGGACCAAAAGAGGCCAAAAGTAACCTCACAGCTGTTGCAAAAGCAGGGGAAAAAACAAGGAAGCAGACAAAACTTGGAGGGGAAGAAATGTGGGACATGGCACGGATACCCACAAAAAAAAAAGAAAAAAAAACCCAAACTTTTCCAAAGCAAGAGCCATCAAAAGGCATGGCATGCCATCCAGAGCAGAGACAGGCATGACATACACCAAGGCTTGCCAAAATTGATCCTCACTGAAGGCCAAAACAGAAAAGGAGGACTTACCAACATTCTGGAATGGAGATACTATCCAAGGAAATGAAATTGAAGGGAAATAAAAAGGAAATTGAGAAATTTAGTGACTAGAAGAAAGTGGTCTGGGTGGAAATGTGGTGCAGTGCAAAGGACCAAAAGAGGCCAAAAGTTACCTCACAGCTGTTGCAAAAGCAGGGGAAAAATCAAGGAAGCAGACACAACTGGGAGGGGAAGAAATGAGGGACATGGCATGAATACCCATAAAAAAAAGGAAAAAAAAAAAAAAATCTTCGCCAAAGCAAATGCCATCAAAAGGCATGGCATGCCATCCAGTGCAGGGACTTGCAGCAAATCTTGTCCAACTTGTCCCCATTGAAATCGCAAGATTCCGTTTCCCTTCCCGAAAGGAAATGGAATTTCCTTTCGGGAAGGGAAACGGAATCTTGCGACCCCTTAAAAGAAAGACTTACAAACACTCTGGGAAGGAGATATCATCAAAAGAAATGCAATTGAAAAATAACCCAAAAACCAGAAAATCGGGAGAAATTGTGTCTACAAGAAAGTGGTCTGGGTGGAAATGTGGTGCAGTGCAAAGGACCAAAAGAGGCCAAAACTAACCTCACAGCTGTTGCAAAAGCAGGGGAAAAATCAAAGACGCAGACACAACTCGAAGGGGAAGATATGAGGAACATGGCATGGATACATAAAGGGAAAAAAAACCAAAAAAATCTTTGCCAATGCAAAAGCCATCAAAAGGCATGGCATGCCATCCAGTGCAGAGACAGGCATGACATACACCAAGGCTTGCCAAAATTGATCCTCACTGAAGGCCAAAACAAAAAAGAAGGACTTACCAACACTCTGGAATGGAGATACTATCCAAGGAAATGAAATTGAAGGGAAAAAAAAAGGAAATTGAGAAATTTAGTGACTACAAGAAAGTGGTCTGGGTGGAAATGTGGTGCAGTGCAAAGGACCAAAAGAGGCCAAAAGTAACCTCACAGCTGTTGCAAAAGCAGGGGAAAAATCAAGGAAGCAGGCAAAACTTGGAGAGGAAGAAATGTGGGACATGGCATGGATACCCAAAAAAAAAAAAAAAAAAAAAACCCAAACTTTTCCAAAGCAAGAGCCATCAAAAGGCATGGCATGCCATCCAGAGCAGAGACAGGCACGACATACACCAAGGCTTGCCAAAATTGATCCTCACTGAAGGCCAAAACAGAAAAGAAGGACTTACCAACACTCTGGAATGGAGATACTATCCAAGGAAATGAAATTGAAGGGAAATAAAAAGGAAATTGAGAAATTTAGTGACTAGAAGAAAGTGGTCTGGGTGGAAATGTGGTGCAGTGCAAAGGACCAAAAGAGGCCAAAAGTTACCTCACAGCTGTTGCAAAAGCAGGGGAAAAATCAAGGAAGCAGACACAACTGGGAGGGGAAGAAATGAGGGGCATGGCATGAATACCCATAAAAAAAAGGAAAAAAAAAAAAAAATCTTCGCCAAAGCAAATGCCATCAAAAGGCATGGCATGCCATCCAGTGCAGGGACTTGCAGCAAATCTTGTCCAACTTGTCCCCATTGAAATCGCAAGATTCCGTTTCCCTTCCCGAAAGGAAATGGAATTTCCTTTCGGGAAGGGAAACGGAATCTTGCGACCCCTTAAAAGAAAGACTTACAAACACTCTGGGAAGGAGATATCATCAAAAGAAATGCAATTGAAAAATAACCCAAAAACCAGAAAATCGGGAGAAATTGTGTCTACAAGAAAGTGGTCTGGGTGGAAATGAGGTGCAGTGCAAAGGACCAAAAGAGGCCAAAACTAACCTCACAGCTGTTGCAAAACCCGGGGAAAAATCAAAGACGCAGACACAACTCGGAGAGGAAGTTATGGGGAACATGGCATGGATACATAAAGGGAAAAAAAACCAAAAAAATCTTTGCCAATGCAAAAGCCATCAAAAGGCATGGCATGCCATCCAGTGCAGAGACAGGCATGACATACACCAAGGCTTGCCAAAATTGATCCTCACTGAAGGCCAAAACAAAAAAGAAGGACTTACCAACACTCTGGAATGGAGATACTATCCAAGGAAATGAAATTGAAGGGAAAAAAAAAGGAAATTGAGAAATTTAGTGACTAGAAGAAAGTGGTCTGGGTGGAAATGTGGTGCAGTGCAAAGGACCAAAAGAGGCCAAAAGTTACCTCACAGCTGTTGCAAAAGCAGGGGAAAAAACAAGGAAGCAGACAAAACTTGGAGGGGAAGAAATGTGGGACATGGCATGGATACCCACAAAAAAAAAAGAAAAAAAAACCCAAACTTTTCCAAAGCAAGAGCCATCAAAAGGCATGGCATGCCATCCAGAGCAGAGACAGGCATGACATACACCAAGGCTTGCCAAAATTGATCCTCACTGAAGGCCAAAACAGAAAAGGAGGACTTACAAACACTCTGGAATGGAGATACTATCCAAGGAAATGAAATTGAAGGGAAAAAAAAAGGAAATTGAGAAATTTAGTGACTACAAGAAAGTGGTGTGGGTGGAAATGTGGTGCAGTGCAAAGGACCAAAAGAGGCCAAAAGTTACCTCACAGCTGTTGCAAAAGCAGGGGAAAAATCAAGGAAGCAGACACAACTGGGAGGGGAAGAAATGTGGAACATGGCACGGATACCCATAAAAAAAAGGAAAAAAAAAAAAAAATCTTCGCCAAAGCAAATGCCATCAAAAGGCATGGCATGACATCCAGAGCAGAGACAGGCATGACATACACCAAGGCTTGCCAAAATTGATCCTCACTGAAGGCCAAAACAGAAAAGGAGGACTTACAAACACTCTGGAATGGAGATACTATCCAAGGAAATGAAATTGAAGGGAAAAAAAAAGGAAAGTGAGAAATTTAGTGACTAGAAGAAAGTGGTCTGGGTGGAAATGTGGTGCAGTGCAAAGGACCAAAAGAGGCCAAAAGTTACCTCACAGCTGTTGCAAAAGCAGGGGAAAAATCAAGGAAGCAGACACAACTGGGAGGGGAAGAAATGAGGGGCATGGCATGAATACCCATAAAAAAAAGGAAAAAAAAAAAAAAATCTTCGCCAAAGCAAATGCCATCAAAAGGCATGGCATGCCATCCAGTGCAGGGACTTGCAGCAAATCTTGTCCAACTTGTCCCCATTGAAATCGCAAGATTCCGTTTCCCTTCCCGAAAGGAAATGGAATTTCCTTTCGGGAAGGGAAACGGAATCTTGCGACCCCTTAAAAGAAAGACTTACAAACACTCTGGGAAGGAGATATCATCAAAAGAAATGCAATTGAAAAATAACCCAAAAACCAGAAAATCGGGAGAAATTGTGTCTACAAGAAAGTGGTCTGGGTGGAAATGAGGTGCAGTGCAAAGGACCAAAAGAGGCCAAAACTAACCTCACAGCTGTTGCAAAACCCGGGGAAAAATCAAAGACGCAGACACAACTCGGAGAGGAAGTTATGGGGAACATGGCATGGATACATAAAGGGAAAAAAAACCAAAAAAATCTTTGCCAATGCAAAAGCCATCAAAAGGCATGGCATGCCATCCAGAGCAGAGACAGGCATGACATACACCAAGGCTTGCCAAAATTGATCCTCACTGAAGGCCGAAACAGAAAAGGAGGACTTACAAACACTCTGGAATGGAGATACTATCCAAGGAAATGAAATTGAAGGGAAAAAAAAAGGAAATTGAGAAATTTAGTGACTAGAAGAAAGTGGTCTGGGTGGAAATGTGGTGCAGTGCAAAGGACCAAAAGAGGCCAAAAGTTACCTCACAGCTGTTGCAAAAGCAGGGGAAAAATCAAGGAAGCAGACACAACTGGGAGGGGAAGAAATGTGGAACATGGCACGGATACCCATAAAAAAAAGGAAAAAAAAAAAAAAATCTTCGCCAAAGCAAATGCCATCAAAAGGCATGGCATGACATCCAGAGCAGAGACAGGCATGACATACACCAAGGCTTGCCAAAATTGATCCTCACTGAAGGCCAAAACAGAAAAGGAGGACTTACAAACACTCTGGAATGGAGATACTATCCAAGGAAATGAAATTGAAGGGAAAAAAAAAGGAAATTGAGAAATTTAGTGACTAGAAGAAAGTGGTCTGGGTGGAAATGTGGTGCAGTGCAAAGGACCAAAAGAGGCCAAAAGTTACCTCACAGCTGTTGCAAAAGCAGGGGAAAAATCAAGGAAGCAGACACAACTGGGAGGGGAAGAAATGAGGGACATGGCATGAATACCCATAAAAAAAAGGAAAAAAAAAAAAAAATCTTCGCCAAAGCAAATGCCATCAAAAGGCATGGCATGCCATCCAGTGCAGGGACTTGCAGCAAATCTTGTCCAACTTGTCCCCATTGAAATCGCAAGATTCCGTTTCCCTTCCCGAAAGGAAATGGAATTTCCTTTCGGGAAGGGAAACGGAATCTTGCGACCCCTTAAAAGAAAGACTTACAAACACTCTGGGAAGGAGATATCATCAAAAGAAATGCAATTGAAAAATAACCCAAAAACCAGAAAATCGGGAGAAATTGTGTCTACAAAAAAGTGGTCTGGGTGGAAATGAGGTGCAGTGCAAAGGACCAAAAGAGGCCAAAACTAACCTCACAGCTGTTGCAAAACCCGGGGAAAAATCAAAGACGCAGACACAACTCGGAGAGGAAGTTATGGGGAACATGGCATGGATACATAAAGGGAAAAAAAACCAAAAAAATCTTTGCCAATGCAAAAGCCATCAAAAGGCATGGCATGCCATCCAGAGCAGAGACAGGCATGACATACACCAAGGCTTGCCAAAATTGATCCTCACTGAAGGCCGAAACAGAAAAGGAGGACTTACAAACACTCTGGAATGGAGATACTATCCAAGGAAATGAAATTGAAGGGAAAAAAAAAGGAAATTGAGAAATTTAGTGACTAGAAGAAAGTGGTCTGGGTGGAAATGTGGTGCAGTGCAAAGGACCAAAAGAGGCCAAAAGTTACCTCACAGCTGTTGCAAAAGCAGGGGAAAAATCAAGGAAGCAGACACAACTGGGAGGGGAAGAAATGTGGAACATGGCACGGATACCCATAAAAAAAAGGAAAAAAAAAAAAAAATCTTCGCCAAAGCAAATGCCATCAAAAGGCATGGCATGACATCCAGAGCAGAGACAGGCATGACATACACCAAGGCTTGCCAAAATTGATCCTCACTGAAGGCCAAAACAGAAAAGGAGGACTTACAAACACTCTGGAATGGAGATACTATCCAAGGAAATGAAATTGAAGGGAAAAAAAAAGGAAATTGAGAAATTTAGTGACTAGAAGAAAGTGGTCTGGGTGGAAATGTGGTGCAGTGCAAAGGACCAAAAGAGGCCAAAAGTTACCTCACAGCTGTTGCAAAAGCAGGGGAAAAATCAAGGAAGCAGACACAACTGGGAGGGGAAGAAATGAGGGACATGGCATGAATACCCATAAAAAAAAGGAAAAAAAAAAAAAAATCTTCGCCAAAGCAAATGCCATCAAAAGGCATGGCATGCCATCCAGTGCAGGGACTTGCAGCAAATCTTGTCCAACTTGTCCCCATTGAAATCGCAAGATTCCGTTTCCCTTCCCGAAAGGAAATGGAATTTCCTTTCGGGAAGGGAAACGGAATCTTGCGACCCCTTAAAAGAAAGACTTACAAACGCTCTGGGAAGGAGATATCATCAAAAGAAATGCAATTGAAAAATAACCCAAAAACCAGAAAATCGAAAGAAATTGTGTCTAAAGAAAGTGGTCTGGGTGGAAATGAGGTGCAGTGCAAAGGACCAAAAGAGGCCAAAAGTAACCTCACAGCTGTTGCAAAACCCGGGGAAAAATCAAAGACGCAGACACAACTCGGAGGGGAAGATATGAGGAACATGGCATGGATACATAAAGGGAAAAAAAACAAAAAAAATCTTTGCCAATGCAAAAGCCATCAAAAGGCATGGCATGCCATCCAGTGCAGAGACAGGCATGACATACACCAAGGCTTGCCAAAATTGATCCTCACTGAAGGCCAAAACAAAAAAGAAGGACTTACCAACACTCTGGAATGGAGATACTATCCAAGGAAATGAAATTGAAGGGAAAAAAAAAGGAAATTGAGAAATTTAGTGACTAGAAGAAAGTGGTCTGGGTGGAAATGTGGTGCAGTGCAAAGGACCAAAAGAGGCCAAAAGTAACCTCACAGCTGTTGCAAAAGCAGGGGAAAAATCAAGGAAGCAGACAAAACTTGGAGGGGAAGAAATGTGAGACATGGCTCGGATACCCAAAAAAAAAAAGAAAAAAAAAACCAAACTTTTCCAAAGCAAGAGCCATCAAAAGGCATGGCATGCCATCCAGAGCAGAGACAGGAATGACATACACCAAGGCTTGCCAAAATTGATCCTCACTGAAGGCCAAAACAGAAAAGAAGGACTTACAAACACTCTGGAATGGAGATACTATCCAAGGAAATGAAATTGAAGGGAAAAAAAAAGGAAATTGAGAAATTTAGTGACTACAAGAAAGTGGTCTGGGTGGAAATGTGGTGCAGTGCAAAGGACCAAAAGAGGCCAAAAGTTACCTCACAGCTGTTGCAAAAGCAGGGGAAAAATCAAGGAAGCAGACACAACTGGGAGGGGAAGAAATGAGGGACATGGCATGAATACCCATAAAAAAAAGGAAAAAACCAAAAAAATCTTCGCCAAAGCAAATGCCATCAAAAGGCATGGCATGCCATCCAGTGCAGGGACTTGCAGCAAATCTTGTCCAACTTGTCCCCATTGAAATCGCAAGATTCCGTTTCCCTTCCCGAAAGGAAATGGAATTTCCTTTCGGGAAGGGAAACGGAATCTTGCGACCCCTTAAAAGAAAGACTTACAAACACTCTGGGAAGGAGATATCATCAAAAGAAATGCAATTGAAAAATAACCCAAAAACCAGAAAATCGGGAGAAATTGTGTCTACAACAAAGTGGTCTGGGTGGAAATGAGGTGCAGTGCAAAGGACCAAAAGAGGCCAAAAGTAACCTCATAGATGTTGCAAAACCCGGGGAAAAATCAAAGACGCAGACACAACTCGGAGGGGAAGATATGAGGAACATGGCATGGATACATAAAGGGAAAAAAAACCAAAAAAATCTTTGCCAATGCAAAAGCCATCAAAAGGCATGGCATGCCATCCAGTGCAGAGACAGGCATGACATACACCAAGGCTTGCCAAAATTGATCCTCACTGAAGGCCAAAACAGAAAAGGAGGACTTACAAACACTCTGGAATGGAGATACTATCCAAGGAAATGAAATTGAAGGGAAAAAAAAAGGAAATTGAGAAATTTAGTGACTAGAAGAAAGTGGTCTGGGTGGAAATGTGGTGCAGTGCAAAGGACCAAAAGAGGCCAAAAGTAACCTCACAGCTGTTGCAAAAGCAGGGGAAAAATCAAGGAAGCAGACAAAACTTGGAGGGGAAGAAATGTGGGACATGGCACGGATACCCACAAAAAAAAAAGAAAAAAAACCCCAAACTTTTCCAAAGCAAGAGCCATCAAAAGGCATGGCATGCCATCCAGTGCAGAGACAGGCATGACATACACCAAGGCTTGCCAAAATTGATCCTCACTGAAGGCCAAAACAGAAAAGGAGGACTTACAAACACTCTGGAATGGAGATACTATCCAAGGAAATGAAATTGAAGGGAAAAAAAAAGGAAATTGAGAAATTTAGTGACTAGAAGAAAGTGGTCTGGGTGGAAATGTGGTGCAGTGCAAAGGACCAAAAGAGGCCAAAAGTAACCTCACAGCTGTTGCAAAAGCAGGGGAAAAATCAAGGAAGCGGACACAACTGGGAGGGGAAGAAATGAGGGACATGGCATGAATACCCATAAAAAAAAGGAAAAAAAAAAAAAAATCTTCGCCAAAGCAAATGCCATCAAAAGGCATGGCATGCCATCCAGTGCAGGGACTTGCAGCAAATCTTGTCCAACTTGTCCCCATTGAAATCGCAAGATTCCGTTTCCCTTCCCGAAAGGAAATTCCATTTCCTTTCGGGAAGGGAAACGGAATCTTGCGACCCCTTAAAAGAAAGACTTACAAACACTCTGGGAAGGAGATATCATCAAAAGAAATGCAATTGAAAAATAACCCAAAAACCAGAAAATCGGGAGAAATTGTGTCTACAAGAAAGTGGTCTGGGTGGAAATGTGGTGCAGTGCAAAGGACCAAAAGAGGCCAAAACTAACCTCACAGCTGTTGCAAAACCCGGGGAAAAATCAAAGACACAGACACAACTCGGAGGGGAAGATATGAGGAACATCGCATGGATACATAAAGGGAAAAAAAAACAAAAAAATCTTTGCCAATGCAAAAGCCATCAAAAGGCATGGCATGCCATCCAGTGCAGAGACAGGCATGACATACACCAAGGCTTGCCAAAATTGATCCTCACTGAAGGCCAAAACAGAAAAGAAGGACTTACAAACACTCTGGAATGGAGATACTATCCAAGGAAATGAAATTGAAGGGAAAAAAAAAGGAAATTGAGAAATTTAGTGACTAGAAGAAAGTGGTCTGGGTGGAAATGTGGTGCAGTGCAAAGGACCAAAAGAGGCCAAAGGTAACCTCACAGCTGTTGCAAAAGCAGGGGAAAAATCAAGGAAGCAGACACAACTGGGAGGGGAAGAAATGAGGGACATGGCTTGAATACCCATAAAAAAAAGGAAAAAAAAAAAAAAATCTTCGCCAAAGCAAATGCCATCAAAAGGCATGGCATGCCATCCAGTGCAGGGACTTGCATGACATACACCAAGGCTTGCCAAAATTGATCCTCACTGAAGGCCAAAACAGAAAAGAAGGACTTACAAACACTCTGGAATGGAGATACTATCCAAGGAAATGAAATTGAAGGGAAAAAAAAAGGAAATTGAGAAATTTAGTGACTAGAAGAAAGTGGTCTGGGTGGAAATGTGGTGCAGTGCAAAGGACCAAAAGAGGCCAAAAGTAACCTCACAGCTGTTGCAAAAGCAGGGGAAAAATCAAGGAAGCAGACAAAACTTGGAGGGGAAGAAATGTGGGACATGGCACGGATACCCACAAAAAAAAAAGAAAAAAAACCCCAAACTTTTCCAAAGCAAGAGCCATCAAAAGGCATGGCATGCCATCCAGAGCAGAGACAGGCATGACATACACCAAGGCTTGCCAAAATTGATCCTCACTGAAGGCCAAAACAGAAAAGGAGGACTTACAAACACTCTGGAATGGAGATACTATCCAAGGAAATGAAATTGAAGGGAAAAAAAAAGGAAATTGAGAAATTTAGTGACTAGAAGAAAGTGGTCTGGGTGGAAATGTGGTGCAGTGCAAAGGACCAAAAGAGGCCAAAAGTAACCTCACAGCTGTTGCAAAAGCAGGGGAAAAATCAAGGAAGCGGACACAACTGGGAGGGGAAGAAATGAGGGACATGGCATGAATACCCATAAAAAAAAGGAAAAAAAAAAAAAAATCTTCGCCAAAGCAAATGCCATCAAAAGGCATGGCATGCCATCCAGTGCAGGGACTTGCAGCAAATCTTGTCCAACTTGTCCCCATTGAAATCGCAAGATTCCGTTTCCCTTCCCGAAAGGAAATTCCATTTCCTTTCGGGAAGGGAAACGGAATCTTGCGACCCCTTAAAAGAAAGACTTACAAACACTCTGGGAAGGAGATATCATCAAAAGAAATGCAATTGAAAAATAACCCAAAAACCAGAAAATCGGGAGAAATTGTGTCTACAAGAAAGTGGTCTGGGTGGAAATGGCGTGCAGTGCAAAGGACCAAAAGAGGCCCAAACTAACCTCACAGCTGTTGCAAAACCCGGGGAAAAATCAAAGACACAGACACAACTCGGAGGGGAAGATATGAGGAACATGGCATGGATACATAAAGGGAAAAAAAACCAAAAAAATCTTTGCCAATGCAAAAGCCATCAAAAGGCATGGCATGCCATCCAGTGCAGAGACAGGCATGACATACACCAAGGCTTGCCAAAATTGATCCTCACTGAAGGCCAAAACAGAAAAGGAGGACTTACAAACACTCTGGAATGGAGATACTATCCAAGGAAATGAAATTGAAGGGAAAAAAAAAGGAAATTGAGAAATTTAGTGACTAGAAGAAAGTGGTCTGGGTGGAAATGTGGTGCAGTGCAAAGGACCAAAAGAGGCCAAAGGTAACCTCACAGCTGTTGCAAAAGCAGGGGAAAAATCAAGGAAGCAGACAAAACTTGGAGGGGAAGAAATGTGGAACATGGCACGGATACCCAAAAAAAAAAAAAAAAAAAACCAAACTTTTCCAAAGCAAGAGCCATCAAAAGGCATGGCATGCCATCCAGTGCAGAGACAGGCAGGACATACACCAAGGCTTGCCAAAATTGATCCTCACTGAAGGCCAAAACAGAAAAGGAGGACTTACAAACACTCTGGAATGGAGATACTATCCAAGGAAATGAAATTGAAGGGAAAAAAAAAGGAAATTGAGAAATTTAGTGACTAGAAGAAAGTGGTCTGGGTGGAAATGTGGTGCCGTGCAAAGGACCAAAAGAGGCCAAAAGTTACCTCACAGCTGTTGCAAAAGCAGGGGAAAAATCAAGGAAGCAGACACAACTGGGAGGGGAAGAAATGAGGGACATGGCATGAATACCCATAAAAAAAAGGAAAAAAAAAAAAAAATCTTCGCCAAAGCAAATGCCATCAAAAGGCATGGCATGCCATCCAGTGCAGGGACTTGCATGACATACACCAAGGCTTGCCAAAATTGATCCTCACTGAAGGCCAAAACAGAAAAGAAGGACTTACAAACACTCTGGAATGGAGATACTATCCAAGGAAATGAAATTGAAGGGAAAAAAAAAGGAAATTGAGAAATTTAGTGACTAGAAGAAAGTGGTCTGGGTGGAAATGTGGTGCAGTGCAAAGGACCAAAAGAGGCCAAAAGTAACCTCACAGCTGTTGCAAAAGCAGGGGAAAAATCAAGGAAGCAGACAAAACTTGGAGGGGAAGAAATGTGGGACATGGCACGGATACCCAAAAAAAAAAAAGAAAAAAAACCCCAAACTTTTCCAAAGCAAGAGCCATCAAAAGGCATGGCATGCCATCCAGAGCAGAGACAGGCATGACATACACCAAGGCTTGCCAAAATTGATCCTCACTGAAGGCCAAAACAGAAAAGGAGGACTTACAAACACTCTGGAATGGAGATACTATCCAAGGAAATGAAATTGAAGGGAAAAAAAAAGGAAATTGAGAAATTTAGTGACTAGAAGAAAGTGGTCTGGGTGGAAATGTGGTGCAGTGCAAAGGACCAAAAGAGGCCAAAAGTAACCTCACAGCTGTTGCAAAAGCAGGGGAAAAATCAAGGAAGCGGACACAACTGGGAGGGGAAGAAATGAGGGACATGGCATGAATACCCATAAAAAAAAGGAAAAAAAAAAAAAATCTTCGCCAAAGCAAATGCCATCAAAAGGCATGGCATGCCATCCAGTGCAGGGACTTGCAGCAAATCTTGTCCAACTTGTCCCCATTGAAATCGCAAGATTCCGTTTCCCTTCCCGAAAGGAAATTCCATTTCCTTTCGGGAAGGGAAACGGAATCTTGCGACCCCTTAAAAGAAAGACTTACAAACACTCTGGGAAGGAGATATCATCAAAAGAAATGCAATTGAAAAATAACCCAAAAACCAGAAAATCGGGAGAAATTGTGTCTACAAGAAAGTGGTCTGGGTGGAAATGAGGTGCAGTGCAAAGGACCAAAAGAGGCCAAAACTAACCTCACAGCTGTTGCAAAACCCGGGGAAAAATCAAAGACACAGCCACAACTCGGAGGGGAAGATATGAGGAACATGGCATGGATACATAAAGGGAAAAAAAACCAAAAAAATCTTTGCCAATGCAAAAGCCATCAAAAGGCATGGCATGCCATCCAGTGCAGAGACAGGCATGACATACACCAAGGCTTGCCAAAATTGATCCTCACTGAAGGCCAAAACAGAAAAGGAGGACTTACAAACACTCTGGAATGGAGATACTATCCAAGGAAATGAAATTGAAGGGAAAAAAAAAGGAAATTGAGAAATTTAGTGACTAGAAGAAAGTGGTCTGGGTGGAAATGTGGTGCAGTGCAAAGGACCAAAAGAGGCCAAAGGTAACCTCACAGCTGTTGCAAAAGCAGGGGAAAAATCAAGGAAGCAGACAAAACTTGGAGGGGAAGAAATGTGGAACATGGCACGGATACCCAAAAAAAAAAAAAAAAAAAACCAAACTTTTCCAAAGCAAGAGCCATCAAAAGGCATGGCATGCCATCCAGTGCAGAGACAGGCAGGACATACACCAAGGCTTGCCAAAATTGATCCTCACTGAAGGCCAAAACAGAAAAGGAGGACTTACAAACACTCTGGAATGGAGATACTATCCAAGGAAATGAAATTGAAGGGAAAAAAAAAGGAAATTGAGAAATTTAGTGACTAGAAGAAAGTGGTCTGGGTGGAAATGTGGTGCCGTGCAAAGGACCAAAAGAGGCCAAAAGTTACCTCACAGCTGTTGCAAAAGCAGGGGAAAAATCAAGGAAGCAGACACAACTGGGAGGGGAAGAAATGAGGGACATGGCATGAATACCCATAAAAAAAAGGAAAAAAAAAAAAAAATCTTCGCCAAAGCAAATGCCATCAAAAGGCATGGCATGCCATCCAGTGCAGGGACTTGCATGACATACACCAAGGCTTGCCAAAATTGATCCTCACTGAAGGCCAAAACAGAAAAGAAGGACTTACAAACACTCTGGAATGGAGATACTATCCAAGGAAATGAAATTGAAGGGAAAAAAAAAGGAAATTGAGAAATTTAGTGACTAGAAGAAAGTGGTCTGGGTGGAAATGTGGTGCAGTGCAAAGGACCAAAAGAGGCCAAAAGTAACCTCACAGCTGTTGCAAAAGCAGGGGAAAAATCAAGGAAGCAGACAAAACTTGGAGGGGAAGAAATGTGGGACATGGCACGGATACCCACAAAAAAAAAAGAAAAAAAACCCCAAACTTTTCCAAAGCAAGAGCCATCAAAAGGCATGGCATGCCATCCAGAGCAGAGACAGGCATGACATACACCAAGGCTTGCCAAAATTGATCCTCACTGAAGGCCAAAACAGAAAAGGAGGACTTACAAACACTCTGGAATGGAGATACTATCCAAGGAAATGAAATTGAAGGGAAAAAAAAAGGAAATTGAGAAATTTAGTGACTAGAAGAAAGTGGTCTGGGTGGAAATGTGGTGCAGTGCAAAGGACCAAAAGAGGCCAAAAGTAACCTCACAGCTGTTGCAAAAGCAGGGGAAAAATCAAGGAAGCGGACACAACTGGGAGGGGAAGAAATGAGGGACATGGCATGAATACCCATAAAAAAAAGGAAAAAAAAAAAAAAATCTTCGCCAAAGCAAATGCCATCAAAAGGCATGGCATGCCATCCAGTGCAGGGACTTGCAGCAAATCTTGTCCAACTTGTCCCCATTGAAATCGCAAGATTCCGTTTCCCTTCCCGAAAGGAAATTCCATTTCCTTTCGGGAAGGGAAACGGAATCTTGCGACCCCTTAAAAGAAAGACTTACAAACACTCTGGGAAGGAGATATCATCAAAAGAAATGCAATTGAAAAATAACCCAAAAACCAGAAAATCGGGAGAAATTGTGTCTACAAGAAAGTGGTCTGGGTGGAAATGGCGTGCAGTGCAAAGGACCAAAAGAGGCCAAAACTAACCTCACAGCTGTTGCAAAACCCGGGGAAAAATCAAAGACACAGCCACAACTCGGAGGGGAAGATATGAGGAACATGGCATGGATACATAAAGGGAAAAAAAACCAAAAAAATCTTTGCCAATGCAAAAGCCATCAAAAGGCATGGCATGCCATCCAGTGCAGAGACAGGCATGACATACACCAAGGCTTGCCAAAATTGATCCTCACTGAAGGCCAAAACAGAAAAGAAGGACTTACAAACACTCTGGAATGGAGATACTATCCAAGGAAATGAAATTGAAGGGAAAAAAAAAGGAAATTGAGAAATTTAGTGACTAGAAGAAAGTGGTCTGGGTGGAAATGTGGTGCAGTGCAAAGGACCAAAAGAGGCCAAAAGTAACCTCACAGCTGTTGCAAAAGCAGGGGAAAAATCAAGGAAGCAGACACAACTGGGAGGGGAAGAAATGAGGGACATGGCATGAATACCCATAAAAAAAGGGAAAAAAAAAAAAAAATCTTCGCCAAAGCAAATGCCATCAAAAGGCATGGCATGCCATCCAGTGCAGGGACTTGCATGACATACACCAAGGCTTGCCAAAATTGATCCTCACTGAAGGCCAAAACAGAAAAGAAGGACTTACAAACACTCTGGAATGGAGATACTATCCAAGGAAATGAAATTGAAGGGAAAAAAAAAGGAAATTGAGAAATTTAGTGACTAGAAGAAAGTGGTCTGGGTGGAAATGTGGTGCAGTGCAAAGGACCAAAAGAGGCCAAAAGTAATCTCACAGCTGTTGCAAAAGCAGGGGAAAAATCAAGGAAGCAGACAAAACTTGGAGGGGAAGAAATGTGGGACATGGCACGGATACCCACAAAAAAAAAAGAAAAAAAACCCCAAACTTTTCCAAAGCAAGAGCCATCAAAAGGCATGGCATGCCATCCAGAGCAGAGACAGGCATGACATACACCAAGGCTTGCCAAAATTGATCCTCACTGAAGGCCAAAACAGAAAAGGAGGACTTACAAACACTCTGGAATGGAGATACTATCCAAGGAAATGAAATTGAAGGGAAAAAAAAAGGAAATTGAGAAATTTAGTGACTAGAAGAAAGTGGTCTGGGTGGAAATGTGGTGCAGTGCAAAGGACCAAAAGAGGCCAAAAGTAACCTCACAGCTGTTGCAAAAGCAGGGGAAAAATCAAGGAAGCGGACACAACTGGGAGGGGAAGAAATGAGGGACATGGCATGAATACCCATAAAAAAAAGGAAAAAAAAAAAAAAATCTTCGCCAAAGCAAATGCCATCAAAAGGCATGGCATGCCATCCAGTGCAGGGACTTGCAGCAAATCTTGTCCAACTTGTCCCCATTGAAATCGCAAGATTCCGTTTCCCTTCCCGAAAGGAAATGGAATTTCCTTTCGGGAAGGGAAACGGAATCTTGCGACCCCTTAAAAGAAAGACTTACAAACACTCTGGGAAGGAGATATCATCAAAAGAAATGCAATTGAAAAATAACCCAAAAACCAGAAAATCGGGAGAAATTGTGTCTACAAGAAAGTGGTCAGGGTGGAAATGGCGTGCAGTGCAAAGGACCAAAAGAGGCCAAAACTAACCTCACAGCTGTTGCAAAACCCGGGGAAAAATCAAAGACACAGCCACAACTCGGAGGGGAAGATATGAGGAACATCGCATGGATACATAAAGGGAAAAAAAACCAAAAAAATCTTTGCCAATGCAAAAGCCATCAAAAGGCATGGCATGCCATCCAGTGCAGAGACAGGCATGACATACACCAAGGCTTGCCAAAATTGATCCTCACTGAAGGCCAAAACAGAAAAGAAGGACTTACAAACACTCTGGAATGGAGATACTATCCAAGGAAATGAAATTGAAGGGAAAAAAAAAGGAAATTGAGAAATTTAGTGACTAGAAGAAAGTGGTCTGGGTGGAAATGTGGTGCAGTGCAAAGGACCAAAAGAGGCCAAAAGTAACCTCACAGCTGTTGCAAAAGCAGGGGAAAAATCAAGGAAGCGGACACAACTGGGAGGGGAAGAAATGAGGGACATGGCATGAATACCCATAAAAAAAAGGAAAAAAAAAAAAAATCTTCGCCAAAGCAAATGCCATCAAAAGGCATGGCATGCCATCCAGTGCAGGGACTTGCAGCAAATCTTGTCCAACTTGTCCCCATTGAAATCGCAAGATTCCGTTTCCCTTCCCGAAAGGAAATTCCATTTCCTTTCGGGAAGGGAAACGGAATCTTGCGACCCCTTAAAAGAAAGACTTACAAACACTCTGGGAAGGAGATATCATCAAAAGAAATGCAATTGAAAAATAACCCAAAAACCAGAAAATCGGGAGAAATTGTGTCTACAAGAAAGTGGTCTGGGTGGAAATGAGGTGCAGTGCAAAGGACCAAAAGAGGCCAAAACTAACCTCACAGCTGTTGCAAAACCCGGGGAAAAATCAAAGACACAGCCACAACTCGGAGGGGAAGATATGAGGAACATGGCATGGATACATAAAGGGAAAAAAAACCAAAAAAATCTTTGCCAATGCAAAAGCCATCAAAAGGCATGGCATGCCATCCAGTGCAGAGACAGGCATGACATACACCAAGGCTTGCCAAAATTGATCCTCACTGAAGGCCAAAACAGAAAAGGAGGACTTACAAACACTCTGGAATGGAGATACTATCCAAGGAAATGAAATTGAAGGGAAAAAAAAAGGAAATTGAGAAATTTAGTGACTAGAAGAAAGTGGTCTGGGTGGAAATGTGGTGCAGTGCAAAGGACCAAAAGAGGCCAAAGGTAACCTCACAGCTGTTGCAAAAGCAGGGGAAAAATCAAGGAAGCAGACAAAACTTGGAGGGGAAGAAATGTGGAACATGGCACGGATACCCAAAAAAAAAAAAAAAAAAAACCAAACTTTTCCAAAGCAAGAGCCATCAAAAGGCATGGCATGCCATCCAGTGCAGAGACAGGCAGGACATACACCAAGGCTTGCCAAAATTGATCCTCACTGAAGGCCAAAACAGAAAAGGAGGACTTACAAACACTCTGGAATGGAGATACTATCCAAGGAAATGAAATTGAAGGGAAAAAAAAAGGAAATTGAGAAATTTAGTGACTAGAAGAAAGTGGTCTGGGTGGAAATGTGGTGCCGTGCAAAGGACCAAAAGAGGCCAAAAGTTACCTCACAGCTGTTGCAAAAGCAGGGGAAAAATCAAGGAAGCAGACACAACTGGGAGGGGAAGAAATGAGGGACATGGCATGAATACCCATAAAAAAAAGGAAAAAAAAAAAAAAATCTTCGCCAAAGCAAATGCCATCAAAAGGCATGGCATGCCATCCAGTGCAGGGACTTGCATGACATACACCAAGGCTTGCCAAAATTGATCCTCACTGAAGGCCAAAACAGAAAAGAAGGACTTACAAACACTCTGGAATGGAGATACTATCCAAGGAAATGAAATTGAAGGGAAAAAAAAAGGAAATTGAGAAATTTAGTGACTAGAAGAAAGTGGTCTGGGTGGAAATGTGGTGCAGTGCAAAGGACCAAAAGAGGCCAAAAGTAACCTCACAGCTGTTGCAAAAGCAGGGGAAAAATCAAGGAAGCAGACAAAACTTGGAGGGGAAGAAATGTGGGACATGGCACGGATACCCACAAAAAAAAAAGAAAAAAAACCCCAAACTTTTCCAAAGCAAGAGCCATCAAAAGGCATGGCATGCCATCCAGAGCAGAGACAGGCATGACATACACCAAGGCTTGCCAAAATTGATCCTCACTGAAGGCCAAAACAGAAAAGGAGGACTTACAAACACTCTGGAATGGAGATACTATCCAAGGAAATGAAATTGAAGGGAAAAAAAAAGGAAATTGAGAAATTTAGTGACTAGAAGAAAGTGGTCTGGGTGGAAATGTGGTGCAGTGCAAAGGACCAAAAGAGGCCAAAAGTAACCTCACAGCTGTTGCAAAAGCAGGGGAAAAATCAAGGAAGCGGACACAACTGGGAGGGGAAGAAATGAGGGACATGGCATGAATACCCATAAAAAAAAGGAAAAAAAAAAAAAAATCTTCGCCAAAGCAAATGCCATCAAAAGGCATGGCATGCCATCCAGTGCAGGGACTTGCAGCAAATCTTGTCCAACTTGTCCCCATTGAAATCGCAAGATTCCGTTTCCCTTCCCGAAAGGAAATTCCATTTCCTTTCGGGAAGGGAAACGGAATCTTGCGACCCCTTAAAAGAAAGACTTACAAACACTCTGGGAAGGAGATATCATCAAAAGAAATGCAATTGAAAAATAACCCAAAAACCAGAAAATCGGGAGAAATTGTGTCTACAAGAAAGTGGTCTGGGTGGAAATGGCGTGCAGTGCAAAGGACCAAAAGAGGCCAAAACTAACCTCACAGCTGTTGCAAAACCCGGGGAAAAATCAAAGACACAGCCACAACTCGGAGGGGAAGATATGAGGAACATGGCATGGATACATAAAGGGAAAAAAAACCAAAAAAATCTTTGCCAATGCAAAAGCCATCAAAAGGCATGGCATGCCATCCAGTGCAGAGACAGGCATGACATACACCAAGGCTTGCCAAAATTGATCCTCACTGAAGGCCAAAACAGAAAAGAAGGACTTACAAACACTCTGGAATGGAGATACTATCCAAGGAAATGAAATTGAAGGGAAAAAAAAAGGAAATTGAGAAATTTAGTGACTAGAAGAAAGTGGTCTGGGTGGAAATGTGGTGCAGTGCAAAGGACCAAAAGAGGCCAAAAGTAACCTCACAGCTGTTGCAAAAGCAGGGGAAAAATCAAGGAAGCAGACACAACTGGGAGGGGAAGAAATGAGGGACATGGCATGAATACCCATAAAAAAAGGGAAAAAAAAAAAAAAATCTTCGCCAAAGCAAATGCCATCAAAAGGCATGGCATGCCATCCAGTGCAGGGACTTGCATGACATACACCAAGGCTTGCCAAAATTGATCCTCACTGAAGGCCAAAACAGAAAAGAAGGACTTACAAACACTCTGGAATGGAGATACTATCCAAGGAAATGAAATTGAAGGGAAAAAAAAAGGAAATTGAGAAATTTAGTGACTAGAAGAAAGTGGTCTGGGTGGAAATGTGGTGCAGTGCAAAGGACCAAAAGAGGCCAAAAGTAATCTCACAGCTTTTGCAAAAGCAGGGGAAAAATCAAGGAAGCAGACAAAACTTGGAGGGGAAGAAATGTGGGACATGGCACGGATACCCACAAAAAAAAAAGAAAAAAAACCCCAAACTTTTCCAAAGCAAGAGCCATCAAAAGGCATGGCATGCCATCCAGAGCAGAGACAGGCATGACATACACCAAGGCTTGCCAAAATTGATCCTCACTGAAGGCCAAAACAGAAAAGGAGGACTTACAAACACTCTGGAATGGAGATACTATCCAAGGAAATGAAATTGAAGGGAAAAAAAAAGGAAATTGAGAAATTTAGTGACTAGAAGAAAGTGGTCTGGGTGGAAATGTGGTGCAGTGCAAAGGACCAAAAGAGGCCAAAAGTAACCTCACAGCTGTTGCAAAAGCAGGGGAAAAATCAAGGAAGCGGACACAACTGGGAGGGGAAGAAATGAGGGACATGGCATGAATACCCATAAAAAAAAGGAAAAAAAAAAAAAAATCTTCGCCAAAGCAAATGCCATCAAAAGGCATGGCATGCCATCCAGTGCAGGGACTTGCAGCAAATCTTGTCCAACTTGTCCCCATTGAAATCGCAAGATTCCGTTTCCCTTCCCGAAAGGAAATGGAATTTCCTTTCGGGAAGGGAAACGGAATCTTGCGACCCCTTAAAAGAAAGACTTACAAACACTCTGGGAAGGAGATATCATCAAAAGAAATGCAATTGAAAAATAACCCAAAAACCAGAAAATCGGGAGAAATTGTGTCTACAAGAAAGTGGTCTGGGTGGAAATGAGGTGCAGTGCAAAGGACCAAAAGAGGCCAAAACTAACCTCACAGCTGTTGCAAAACCCGGGGAAAAATCAAAGACACAGCCACAACTCGGAGGGGAAGATATGAGGAACATCGCATGGATACATAAAGGGAAAAAAAACCAAAAAAATCTTTGCCAATGCAAAAGCCATCAAAAGGCATGGCATGCCATCCAGTGCAGAGACAGGCATGACATACACCAAGGCTTGCCAAAATTGATCCTCACTGAAGGCCAAAACAGAAAAGAAGGACTTACAAACACTCTGGAATGGAGATACTATCCAAGGAAATGAAATTGAAGGGAAAAAAAAAGGAAATTGAGAAATTTAGTGACTAGAAGAAAGTGGTCTGGGTGGAAATGTGGTGCAGTGCAAAGGACCAAAAGAGGCCAAAAGTAACCTCACAGCTGTTGCAAAAGCAGGGGAAAAATCAAGGAAGCGGACACAACTGGGAGGGGAAGAAATGAGGGACATGGCATGAATACCCATAAAAAAAAGGAAAAAAAAAAAAAATCTTCGCCAAAGCAAATGCCATCAAAAGGCATGGCATGCCATCCAGTGCAGAGACAGGCAGGACATACACCAAGGCTTGCCAAAATTGATCCTCACTGAAGGCCAAAACAGAAAAGGAGGACTTACAAACACTCTGGAATGGAGATACTATCCAAGGAAATGAAATTGAAGGGAAAAAAAAAGGAAATTGAGAAATTTAGTGACTAGAAGAAAGTGGTCTGGGTGGAAATGTGGTGCCGTGCAAAGGACCAAAAGAGGCCAAAAGTTACCTCACAGCTGTTGCAAAAGCAGGGGAAAAATCAAGGAAGCAGACACAACTGGGAGGGGAAGAAATGAGGGACATGGCATGAATACCCATAAAAAAAAGGAAAAAAAAAAAAAAATCTTCGCCAAAGCAAATGCCATCAAAAGGCATGGCATGCCATCCAGTGCAGGGACTTGCATGACATACACCAAGGCTTGCCAAAATTGATCCTCACTGAAGGCCAAAACAGAAAAGAAGGACTTACAAACACTCTGGAATGGAGATACTATCCAAGGAAATGAAATTGAAGGGAAAAAAAAAGGAAATTGAGAAATTTAGTGACTAGAAGAAAGTGGTCTGGGTGGAAATGTGGTGCAGTGCAAAGGACCAAAAGAGGCCAAAAGTAACCTCACAGCTGTTGCAAAAGCAGGGGAAAAATCAAGGAAGCAGACAAAACTTGGAGGGGAAGAAATGTGGGACATGGCACGGATACCCACAAAAAAAAAAGAAAAAAAACCCCAAACTTTTCCAAAGCAAGAGCCATCAAAAGGCATGGCATGCCATCCAGAGCAGAGACAGGCATGACATACACCAAGGCTTGCCAAAATTGATCCTCACTGAAGGCCAAAACAGAAAAGGAGGACTTACAAACACTCTGGAATGGAGATACTATCCAAGGAAATGAAATTGAAGGGAAAAAAAAAGGAAATTGAGAAATTTAGTGACTAGAAGAAAGTGGTCTGGGTGGAAATGTGGTGCAGTGCAAAGGACCAAAAGAGGCCAAAAGTAACCTCACAGCTGTTGCAAAAGCAGGGGAAAAATCAAGGAAGCGGACACAACTGGGAGGGGAAGAAATGAGGGACATGGCATGAATACCCATAAAAAAAAGGAAAAAAAAAAAAAAATCTTCGCCAAAGCAAATGCCATCAAAAGGCATGGCATGCCATCCAGTGCAGAGACTTGCAGCAAATCTTGTCCAACTTGTCCCCATTGAAATCGCAAGATTCCGTTTCCCTTCCCGAAAGGAAATTCCATTTCCTTTCGGGAAGGGAAACGGAATCTTGCGACCCCTTAAAAGAAAGACTTACAAACACTCTGGGAAGGAGATATCATCAAAAGAAATGCAATTGAAAAATAACCCAAAAACCAGAAAATCGGGAGAAATTGTGTCTACAAGAAAGTGGTCTGGGTGGAAATGGCGTGCAGTGCAAAGGACCAAAAGAGGCCAAAACTAACCTCACAGCTGTTGCAAAACCCGGGGAAAAATCAAAGACACAGCCACAACTCGGAGGGGAAGATATGAGGAACATGGCATGGATACATAAAGGGAAAAAAAACCAAAAAAATCTTTGCCAATGCAAAAGCCATCAAAAGGCATGGCATGCCATCCAGTGCAGAGACAGGCATGACATACACCAAGGCTTGCCAAAATTGATCCTCACTGAAGGCCAAAACAGAAAAGAAGGACTTACAAACACTCTGGAATGGAGATACTATCCAAGGAAATGAAATTGAAGGGAAAAAAAAAGGAAATTGAGAAATTTAGTGACTAGAAGAAAGTGGTCTGGGTGGAAATGTGGTGCCGTGCAAAGGACCAAAAGAGGCCAAAAGTTACCTCACAGCTGTTGCAAAAGCAGGGGAAAAATCAAGGAAGCAGACACAACTGGGAGGGGAAGAAATGAGGGACATGGCATGAATACCCATAAAAAAAAGGAAAAAAAAAAAAAATCTTCGCCAAAGCAAATGCCATCAAAAGGCATGGCATGCCATCCAGTGCAGAGACAGGCAGGACATACACCAAGGCTTGCCAAAATTGATCCTCACTGAAGGCCAAAACAGAAAAGGAGGACTTACAAACACTCTGGAATGGAGATACTATCCAAGGAAATGAAATTGAAGGGAAAAAAAAAGGAAATTGAGAAATTTAGTGACTAGAAGAAAGTGGTCTGGGTGGAAATGTGGTGCCGTGCAAAGGACCAAAAGAGGCCAAAAGTTACCTCACAGCTGTTGCAAAAGCAGGGGAAAAATCAAGGAAGCAGACACAACTGGGAGGGGAAGAAATGAGGGACATGGCATGAATACCCATAAAAAAAAGGAAAAAAAAAAAAAAATCTTCGCCAAAGCAAATGCCATCAAAAGGCATGGCATGCCATCCAGTGCAGGGACTTGCATGACATACACCAAGGCTTGCCAAAATTGATCCTCACTGAAGGCCAAAACAGAAAAGAAGGACTTACAAACACTCTGGAATGGAGATACTATCCAAGGAAATGAAATTGAAGGGAAAAAAAAAGGAAATTGAGAAATTTAGTGACTAGAAGAAAGTGGTCTGGGTGGAAATGTGGTGCAGTGCAAAGGACCAAAAGAGGCCAAAAGTAACCTCACAGCTGTTGCAAAAGCAGGGGAAAAATCAAGGAAGCAGACAAAACTTGGAGGGGAAGAAATGTGGGACATGGCACGGATACCCACAAAAAAAAAAGAAAAAAAACCCCAAACTTTTCCAAAGCAAGAGCCATCAAAAGGCATGGCATGCCATCCAGAGCAGAGACAGGCATGACATACACCAAGGCTTGCCAAAATTGATCCTCACTGAAGGCCAAAACAGAAAAGGAGGACTTACAAACACTCTGGAATGGAGATACTATCCAAGGAAATGAAATTGAAGGGAAAAAAAAAGGAAATTGAGAAATTTAGTGACTAGAAGAAAGTGGTCTGGGTGGAAATGTGGTGCAGTGCAAAGGACCAAAAGAGGCCAAAAGTAACCTCACAGCTGTTGCAAAAGCAGGGGAAAAATCAAGGAAGCGGACACAACTGGGAGGGGAAGAAATGAGGGACATGGCATGAATACCCATAAAAAAAAGGAAAAAAAAAAAAAAATCTTCGCCAAAGCAAATGCCATCAAAAGGCATGGCATGCCATCCAGTGCAGGGACTTGCAGCAAATCTTGTCCAACTTGTCCCCATTGAAATCGCAAGATTCCGTTTCCCTTCCCGAAAGGAAATTCCATTTCCTTTCGGGAAGGGAAACGGAATCTTGCGACCCCTTAAAAGAAAGACTTACAAACACTCTGGGAAGGAGATATCATCAAAAGAAATGCAATTGAAAAATAACCCAAAAACCAGAAAATCGGGAGAAATTGTGTCTACAAGAAAGTGGTCTGGGTGGAAATGGCGTGCAGTGCAAAGGACCAAAAGAGGCCAAAACTAACCTCACAGCTGTTGCAAAACCCGGGGAAAAATCAAAGACACAGCCACAACTCGGAGGGGAAGATATGAGGAACATGGCATGGATACATAAAGGGAAAAAAAACCAAAAAAATCTTTGCCAATGCAAAAGCCATCAAAAGGCATGGCATGCCATCCAGTGCAGAGACAGGCATGACATACACCAAGGCTTGCCAAAATTGATCCTCACTGAAGGCCAAAACAGAAAAGAAGGACTTACAAACACTCTGGAATGGAGATACTATCCAAGGAAATGAAATTGAAGGGAAAAAAAAAGGAAATTGAGAAATTTAGTGACTAGAAGAAAGTGGTCTGGGTGGAAATGTGGTGCAGTGCAAAGGACCAAAAGAGGCCAAAAGTAACCTCACAGCTGTTGCAAAAGCAGGGGAAAAATCAAGGAAGCAGACACAACTGGGAGGGGAAGAAATGTGGGACATGGCATGAATACCCATAAAAAAAGGGAAAAAAAAAAAAAAATCTTCGCCAAAGCAAATGCCATCAAAAGGCATGGCATGCCATCCAGTGCAGGGACTTGCATGACATACACCAAGGCTTGCCAAAATTGATCCTCACTGAAGGCCAAAACAGAAAAGAAGGACTTACAAACACTCTGGAATGGAGATACTATCCAAGGAAATGAAATTGAAGGGAAAAAAAAAGGAAATTGAGAAATTTAGTGACTAGAAGAAAGTGGTCTGGGTGGAAATGTGGTGCAGTGCAAAGGACCAAAAGAGGCCAAAAGTAATCTCACAGCTGTTGCAAAAGCAGGGGAAAAATCAAGGAAGCAGACAAAACTTGGAGGGGAAGAAATGTGGGACATGGCACGGATACCCACAAAAAAAAAAGAAAAAAAACCCCAAACTTTTCCAAAGCAAGAGCCATCAAAAGGCATGGCATGCCATCCAGAGCAGAGACAGGCATGACATACACCAAGGCTTGCCAAAATTGATCCTCACTGAAGGCCAAAACAGAAAAGGAGGACTTACAAACACTCTGGAATGGAGATACTATCCAAGGAAATGAAATTGAAGGGAAAAAAAAAGGAAATTGAGAAATTTAGTGACTAGAAGAAAGTGGTCTGGGTGGAAATGTGGTGCAGTGCAAAGGACCAAAAGAGGCCAAAAGTAACCTCACAGCTGTTGCAAAAGCAGGGGAAAAATCAAGGAAGCGGACACAACTGGGAGGGGAAGAAATGAGGGACATGGCATGAATACCCATAAAAAAAAGGAAAAAAAAAAAAAAATCTTCGCCAAAGCAAATGCCATCAAAAGGCATGGCATGCCATCCAGTGCAGGGACTTGCAGCAAATCTTGTCCAACTTGTCCCCATTGAAATCGCAAGATTCCGTTTCCCTTCCCGAAAGGAAATGGAATTTCCTTTCGGGAAGGGAAACGGAATCTTGCGACCCCTTAAAAGAAAGACTTACAAACACTCTGGGAAGGAGATATCATCAAAAGAAATGCAATTGAAAAATAACCCAAAAACCAGAAAATCGGGAGAAATTGTGTCTACAAGAAAGTGGTCAGGGTGGAAATGGCGTGCAGTGCAAAGGACCAAAAGAGGCCAAAACTAACCTCACAGCTGTTGCAAAACCCGGGGAAAAATCAAAGACACAGCCACAACTCGGAGGGGAAGATATGAGGAACATCGCATGGATACATAAAGGGAAAAAAAACCAAAAAAATCTTTGCCAATGCAAAAGCCATCAAAAGGCATGGCATGCCATCCAGTGCAGAGACAGGCATGACATACACCAAGGCTTGCCAAAATTGATCCTCACTGAAGGCCAAAACAGAAAAGAAGGACTTACAAACACTCTGGAATGGAGATACTATCCAAGGAAATGAAATTGAAGGGAAAAAAAAAGGAAATTGAGAAATTTAGTGACTAGAAGAAAGTGGTCTGGGTGGAAATGTGGTGCAGTGCAAAGGACCAAAAGAGGCCAAAAGTAACCTCACAGCTGTTGCAAAAGCAGGGGAAAAATCAAGGAAGCAGACACAACTGGGAGGGGAAGAAATGAGGGACATGGCATGAATACCCATAAAAAAAGGGAAAAAAAAAAAAAAATCTTCGCCAAAGCAAATGCCATCAAAAGGCATGGCATGCCATCCAGTGCAGGGACTTGCATGACATACACCAAGGCTTGCCAAAATTGATCCTCACTGAAGGCCAAAACAGAAAAGAAGGACTTACAAACACTCTGGAATGGAGATACTATCCAAGGAAATGAAATTGAAGGGAAAAAAAAAGGAAATTGAGAAATTTAGTGACTAGAAGAAAGTGGTCTGGGTGGAAATGTGGTGCAGTGCAAAGGACCAAAAGAGGCCAAAAGTTACCTCACAGCTGTTGCAAAAGCAGGGGAAAAATCAAGGAAGCAGACAAAACTTGGAGGGGAAGAAATGTGGGACATGGCACGGATACCCACAAAAAAAAAAGAAAAAAAACCCCAAACTTTTCCAAAGCAAGAGCCATCAAAAGGCATGGCATGCCATCCAGAGCAGAGACAGGCATGACATACACCAAGGCTTGCCAAAATTGATCCTCACTGAAGGCCAAAACAGAAAAGGAGGACTTACAAACACTCTGGAATGGAGATACTATCCAAGGAAATGAAATTGAAGGGAAAAAAAAAGGAAATTGAGAAATTTAGTGACTAGAAGAAAGTGGTCTGGGTGGAAATGTGGTGCAGTGCAAAGGACCAAAAGAGGCCAAAAGTAACCTCACAGCTGTTGCAAAAGCAGGGGAAAAATCAAGGAAGCGGACACAACTGGGAGGGGAAGAAATGAGGGACATGGCATGAATACCCATAAAAAAAAGGAAAAAAAAAAAAAAATCTTCGCCAAAGCAAATGCCATCAAAAGGCATGGCATGCCATCCAGTGCAGGGACTTGCAGCAAATCTTGTCCAACTTGTCCCCATTGAAATCGCAAGATTCCGTTTCCCTTCCCGAAAGGAAATTCCATTTCCTTTCGGGAAGGGAAACGGAATCTTGCGACCCCTTAAAAGAAAGACTTACAAACACTCTGGGAAGGAGATATCATCAAAAGAAATGCAATTGAAAAATAACCCAAAAACCAGAAAATCGGGAGAAATTGTGTCTACAAGAAAGTGGTCTGGGTGGAAATGGCGTGCAGTGCAAAGGACCAAAAGAGGCCAAAACTAACCTCACAGCTGTTGCAAAACCCGGGGAAAAATCAAAGACACAGCCACAACTCGGAGGGGAAGATATGAGGAACATGGCATGGATACATAAAGGGAAAAAAAACCAAAAAAATCTTTGCCAATGCAAAAGCCATCAAAAGGCATGGCATGCCATCCAGTGCAGAGACAGGCATGACATACACCAAGGCTTGCCAAAATTGATCCTCACTGAAGGCCAAAACAGAAAAGAAGGACTTACAAACACTCTGGAATGGAGATACTATCCAAGGAAATGAAATTGAAGGGAAAAAAAAAGGAAATTGAGAAATTTAGTGACTAGAAGAAAGTGGTCTGGGTGGAAATGTGGTGCAGTGCAAAGGACCAAAAGAGGCCAAAAGTAACCTCACAGCTGTTGCAAAAGCAGGGGAAAAATCAAGGAAGCAGACACAACTGGGAGGGGAAGAAATGAGGGACATGGCATGAATACCCATAAAAAAAGGGAAAAAAAAAAAAAAATCTTCGCCAAAGCAAATGCCATCAAAAGGCATGGCATGCCATCCAGTGCAGGGACTTGCATGACATACACCAAGGCTTGCCAAAATTGATCCTCACTGAAGGCCAAAACAGAAAAGAAGGACTTACAAACACTCTGGAATGGAGATACTATCCAAGGAAATGAAATTGAAGGGAAAAAAAAAGGAAATTGAGAAATTTAGTGACTAGAAGAAAGTGGTCTGGGTGGAAATGTGGTGCAGTGCAAAGGACCAAAAGAGGCCAAAAGTAATCTCACAGCTGTTGCAAAAGCAGGGGAAAAATCAAGGAAGCAGACAAAACTTGGAGGGGAAGAAATGTGGGACATGGCACGGATACCCACAAAAAAAAAAGAAAAAAAACCCCAAACTTTTCCAAAGCAAGAGCCATCAAAAGGCATGGCATGCCATCCAGAGCAGAGACAGGCATGACATACACCAAGGCTTGCCAAAATTGATCCTCACTGAAGGCCAAAACAGAAAAGGAGGACTTACAAACACTCTGGAATGGAGATACTATCCAAGGAAATGAAATTGAAGGGAAAAAAAAAGGAAATTGAGAAATTTAGTGACTAGAAGAAAGTGGTCTGGGTGGAAATGTGGTGCAGTGCAAAGGACCAAAAGAGGCCAAAAGTAACCTCACAGCTGTTGCAAAAGCAGGGGAAAAATCAAGGAAGCGGACACAACTGGGAGGGGAAGAAATGAGGGACATGGCATGAATACCCATAAAAAAAAGGAAAAAAAAAAAAAAATCTTCGCCAAAGCAAATGCCATCAAAAGGCATGGCATGCCATCCAGTGCAGGGACTTGCAGCAAATCTTGTCCAACTTGTCCCCATTGAAATCGCAAGATTCCGTTTCCCTTCCCGAAAGGAAATGGAATTTCCTTTCGGGAAGGGAAACGGAATCTTGCGACCCCTTAAAAGAAAGACTTACAAACACTCTGGGAAGGAGATATCATCAAAAGAAATGCAATTGAAAAATAACCCAAAAACCAGAAAATCGGGAGAAATTGTGTCTACAAGAAAGTGGTCAGGGTGGAAATGGCGTGCAGTGCAAAGGACCAAAAGAGGCCAAAACTAACCTCACAGCTGTTGCAAAACCCGGGGAAAAATCAAAGACACAGCCACAACTCGGAGGGGAAGATATGAGGAACATCGCATGGATACATAAAGGGAAAAAAAACCAAAAAAATCTTTGCCAATGCAAAAGCCATCAAAAGGCATGGCATGCCATCCAGTGCAGAGACAGGCATGACATACACCAAGGCTTGCCAAAATTGATCCTCACTGAAGGCCAAAACAGAAAAGAAGGACTTACAAACACTCTGGAATGGAGATACTATCCAAGGAAATGAAATTGAAGGGAAAAAAAAAGGAAATTGAGAAATTTAGTGACTAGAAGAAAGTGGTCTGGGTGGAAATGTGGTGCAGTGCAAAGGACCAAAAGAGGCCAAAAGTAACCTCACAGCTGTTGCAAAAGCAGGGGAAAAATCAAGGAAGCAGACACAACTGGGAGGGGAAGAAATGAGGGACATGGCATGAATACCCATAAAAAAAGGGAAAAAAAAAAAAAATCTTCGCCAAAGCAAATGCCATCAAAAGGCATGGCATGCCATCCAGTGCAGGGACTTGCATGACATACACCAAGGCTTGCCAAAATTGATCCTCACTGAAGGCCAAAACAGAAAAGAAGGACTTACAAACACTCTGGAATGGAGATACTATCCAAGGAAATGAAATTGAAGGGAAAAAAAAAGGAAATTGAGAAATTTAGTGACTAGAAGAAAGTGGTCTGGGTGGAAATGTGGTGCAGTGCAAAGGACCAAAAGAGGCCAAAAGTTACCTCACAGCTGTTGCAAAAGCAGGGGAAAAATCAAGGAAGCAGACAAAACTTGGAGGGGAAGAAATGTGGGACATGGCACGGATACCCACAAAAAAAAAAGAAAAAAAACCCCAAACTTTTCCAAAGCAAGAGCCATCAAAAGGCATGGCATGCCATCCAGAGCAGAGACAGGCATGACATACACCAAGGCTTGCCAAAATTGATCCTCACTGAAGGCCAAAACAGAAAAGGAGGACTTACAAACACTCTGGAATGGAGATACTATCCAAGGAAATGAAATTGAAGGGAAAAAAAAAGGAAATTGAGAAATTTAGTGACTAGAAGAAAGTGGTCTGGGTGGAAATGTGGTGCAGTGCAAAGGACCAAAAGAGGCCAAAAGTTACCTCACAGCTGTTGCAAAAGCAGGGGAAAAATCAAGGAAGCAGACACAACTGGGAGGGGAAGAAATGAGGGACATGGCATGAATACCCATAAAAAAAAGGAAAAAAAAAAAAAAATCTTCGCCAAAGCAAATGCCATCAAAAGGCATGGCATGCCATCCAGTGCAGGGACTTGCAGCAAATCTTGTCCAACTTGTCCCCATTGAAATCGCAAGATTCCGTTTCCCTTCCCGAAAGGAAATGGAATTTCCTTTCGGGAAGGGAAACGGAATCTTGCGACCCCTTAAAAGAAAGACTTACAAACACTCTGGGAAGGAGATATCATCAAAAGAAATGCAATTGAAAAATAACCCAAAAACCAGAAAATCGGGAGAAATTGTGTCTACAAGAAAGTGGTCTGGGTGGAAATGTGGTGCAGTGCAAAGGACCAAAAGAGGCCAAAACTAACCTCACAGCTGTTGCAAAACCCGGGGAAAAATCAAAGACACAGACACAACTCGGAGGGGAAGATATGAGGAACATCGCATGGATACATAAAGGGAAAAAAAACCAAAAAAATCTTTTCCAAAGCAAAAGCCATCAAAAGGCATGGCATGCCATCCAGTGCAGAGACAGGCATGACATACACCAAGGCTTGCCAAAATTGATCCTCACTGAAGGCCAAAACAGAAAAGGAGGACTTACAAACACTCTGGAATGGAGATACTATCCAAGGAAATGAAATTGAAGGGAAAAAAAAAGGAAATTGAGAAATTTAGTGACTAGAAGAAAGTGGTCTGGGTGGAAATGTGGTGCAGTGCAAAGGACCAAAAGAGGCCAAAAGTAACCTCACAGCTGTTGCAAAAGCAGGGGAAAAATCAAGGAAGCAGACACAACTGGGAGGGGAAGAAATGAGGGGCATGGCATGAATACCCATAAAAAAAAGGAAAAAAAAAAAAAAATCTTCGCCAAAGCAAGAGCCATCAAAAGGCATGGCATGCCATCCAGTGCAGGGACTTGCAGCAAATCTTGTCCAACTTGTCCCCATTGAAATCGCAAGATTCCGTTTCCCTTCCCGAAAGGAAATGGAATTTCCTTTCGGGAAGGGAAACGGAATCTTGCGACCCCTTAAAAGAAAGACTTACAAACACTCTGGGAAGGAGATATCATCAAAAGAAATGCAATTGAAAAATAACCCAAAAACCAGAAAATCGGGAGAAATTGTGTCTACAAGAAAGTGGTCTGGGTGGAAATGTGGTGCAGTGCAAAGGACCAAAAGAGGCCAAAACTAACCTCACAGCTGTTGCAAAACCCGGGGAAAAATCAAAGACACAGCCACAACTCGGAGGGGAAGATATGAGGAACATCGCATGGATACATAAAGGGAAAAAAAACCAAAAAAATCTTTGCCAATGCAAAAGCCATCAAAAGGCATGGCATGCCATCCAGTGCAGAGACAGGCATGACATACACCAAGGCTTGCCAAAATTGATCCTCACTGAAGGCCAAAACAGAAAAGAAGGACTTACAAACACTCTGGAATGGAGATACTATCCAAGGAAATGAAATTGAAGGGAAAAAAAAAGGAAATTGAGAAATTTAGTGACTAGAAGAAAGTGGTCTGGGTGGAAATGTGGTGCAGTGCAAAGGACCAAAAGAGGCCAAAAGTAACCTCACAGCTGTTGCAAAAGCAGGGGAAAAATCAAGGAAGCAGACAAAACTTGGAGGGGAAGAAATGCGGGACATGGCACGGATACCCACAAAAAAAAAAGAAAAAAAACCCCAAACTTTTCCAAAGCAAGAGCCATCAAAAGGCATGGCATGCCATCCAGAGCAGAGACAGGCATGACATACACCAAGGCTTGCCAAAATTGATCCTCACTGAAGGCCAAAACAGAAAAGGAGGACTTACAAACACTCTGGAATGGAGATACTATCCAAGGAAATGAAATTGAAGGGAAAAAAAAAGGAAATTGAGAAATTTAGTGACTAGAAGAAAGTGGTCTGGGTGGAAATGTGGTGCAGTGCAAAGGACCAAAAGAGGCCAAAGGTAACCTCACAGCTGTTGCAAAAGCAGGGGAAAAATCAAGGAAGCAGACAAAACTTGGAGGGGAAGAAATGTGGAACATGGCACGGATACCCAAAAAAAAAAAAAAAAAAAACCAAACTTTTCCAAAGCAAGAGCCATCAAAAGGCATGGCATGCCATCCAGTGCAGAGACAGGCAGGACATACACCAAGGCTTGCCAAAATTGATCCTCACTGAAGGCCAAAACAGAAAAGGAGGACTTACAAACACTCTGGAATGGAGATACTATCCAAGGAAATGAAATTGAAGGGAAAAAAAAAGGAAATTGAGAAATTTAGTGACTAGAAGAAAGTGGTCTGGGTGGAAATGTGGTGCCGTGCAAAGGACCAAAAGAGGCCAAAAGTTACCTCACAGCTGTTGCAAAAGCAGGGGAAAAATCAAGGAAGCAGACACAACTGGGAGGGGAAGAAATGAGGGACATGGCATGAATACCCATAAAAAAAAGGAAAAAAAAAAAAAAATCTTCGCCAAAGCAAATGCCATCAAAAGGCATGGCATGCCATCCAGTGCAGGGACTTGCATGACATACACCAAGGCTTGCCAAAATTGATCCTCACTGAAGGCCAAAACAGAAAAGAAGGACTTACAAACACTCTGGAATGGAGATACTATCCAAGGAAATGAAATTGAAGGGAAAAAAAAAGGAAATTGAGAAATTTAGTGACTAGAAGAAAGTGGTCTGGGTGGAAATGTGGTGCAGTGCAAAGGACCAAAAGAGGCCAAAAGTAACCTCACAGCTGTTGCAAAAGCAGGGGAAAAATCAAGGAAGCAGACAAAACTTGGAGGGGAAGAAATGTGGGACATGGCACGGATACCCAAAAAAAAAAAAGAAAAAAAACCCCAAACTTTTCCAAAGCAAGAGCCATCAAAAGGCATGGCATGCCATCCAGAGCAGAGACAGGCATGACATACACCAAGGCTTGCCAAAATTGATCCTCACTGAAGGCCAAAACAGAAAAGGAGGACTTACAAACACTCTGGAATGGAGATACTATCCAAGGAAATGAAATTGAAGGGAAAAAAAAAGGAAATTGAGAAATTTAGTGACTAGAAGAAAGTGGTCTGGGTGGAAATGTGGTGCAGTGCAAAGGACCAAAAGAGGCCAAAAGTAACCTCACAGCTGTTGCAAAAGCAGGGGAAAAATCAAGGAAGCGGACACAACTGGGAGGGGAAGAAATGAGGGACATGGCATGAATACCCATAAAAAAAAGGAAAAAAAAAAAAAATCTTCGCCAAAGCAAATGCCATCAAAAGGCATGGCATGCCATCCAGTGCAGGGACTTGCAGCAAATCTTGTCCAACTTGTCCCCATTGAAATCGCAAGATTCCGTTTCCCTTCCCGAAAGGAAATTCCATTTCCTTTCGGGAAGGGAAACGGAATCTTGCGACCCCTTAAAAGAAAGACTTACAAACACTCTGGGAAGGAGATATCATCAAAAGAAATGCAATTGAAAAATAACCCAAAAACCAGAAAATCGGGAGAAATTGTGTCTACAAGAAAGTGGTCTGGGTGGAAATGAGGTGCAGTGCAAAGGACCAAAAGAGGCCAAAACTAACCTCACAGCTGTTGCAAAACCCGGGGAAAAATCAAAGACACAGCCACAACTCGGAGGGGAAGATATGAGGAACATGGCACGGATACATAAAGGGAAAAAAAACCAAAAAAATCTTTGCCAATGCAAAAGCCATCAAAAGGCATGGCATGCCATCCAGTGCAGAGACAGGCATGACATACACCAAGGCTTGCCAAAATTGATCCTCACTGAAGGCCAAAACAGAAAAGGAGGACTTACAAACACTCTGGAATGGAGATACTATCCAAGGAAATGAAATTGAAGGGAAAAAAAAAGGAAATTGAGAAATTTAGTGACTAGAAGAAAGTGGTCTGGGTGGAAATGTGGTGCAGTGCAAAGGACCAAAAGAGGCCAAAGGTAACCTCACAGCTGTTGCAAAAGCAGGGGAAAAATCAAGGAAGCAGACAAAACTTGGAGGGGAAGAAATGTGGAACATGGCACGGATACCCAAAAAAAAAAAAAAAAAAAACCAAACTTTTCCAAAGCAAGAGCCATCAAAAGGCATGGCATGCCATCCAGTGCAGAGACAGGCAGGACATACACCAAGGCTTGCCAAAATTGATCCTCACTGAAGGCCAAAACAGAAAAGGAGGACTTACAAACACTCTGGAATGGAGATACTATCCAAGGAAATGAAATTGAAGGGAAAAAAAAAGGAAATTGAGAAATTTAGTGACTAGAAGAAAGTGGTCTGGGTGGAAATGTGGTGCCGTGCAAAGGACCAAAAGAGGCCAAAAGTTACCTCACAGCTGTTGCAAAAGCAGGGGAAAAATCAAGGAAGCAGACACAACTGGGAGGGGAAGAAATGAGGGACATGGCATGAATACCCATAAAAAAAAGGAAAAAAAAAAAAAAATCTTCGCCAAAGCAAATGCCATCAAAAGGCATGGCATGCCATCCAGTGCAGGGACTTGCATGACATACACCAAGGCTTGCCAAAATTGATCCTCACTGAAGGCCAAAACAGAAAAGAAGGACTTACAAACACTCTGGAATGGAGATACTATCCAAGGAAATGAAATTGAAGGGAAAAAAAAAGGAAATTGAGAAATTTAGTGACTAGAAGAAAGTGGTCTGGGTGGAAATGTGGTGCAGTGCAAAGGACCAAAAGAGGCCAAAAGTAACCTCACAGCTGTTGCAAAAGCAGGGGAAAAATCAAAGAAGCAGACAAAACTTGGAGGGGAAGAAATGTGGGACATGGCACGGATACCCACAAAAAAAAAAGAAAAAAAACCCCAAACTTTTCCAAAGCAAGAGCCATCAAAAGGCATGGCATGCCATCCAGAGCAGAGACAGGCATGACATACACCAAGGCTTGCCAAAATTGATCCTCACTGAAGGCCAAAACAGAAAAGGAGGACTTACAAACACTCTGGAATGGAGATACTATCCAAGGAAATGAAATTGAAGGGAAAAAAAAAGGAAATTGAGAAATTTAGTGACTAGAAGAAAGTGGTCTGGGTGGAAATGTGGTGCAGTGCAAAGGACCAAAAGAGGCCAAAAGTAACCTCACAGCTGTTGCAAAAGCAGGGGAAAAATCAAGGAAGCGGACACAACTGGGAGGGGAAGAAATGTGGGACATGGCACGGATACCCAAAAAAAAAAAAGAAAAAAAACCCCAAACTTTTCCAAAGCAAGAGCCATCAAAAGGCATGGCATGCCATCCAGAGCAGAGACAGGCATGACATACACCAAGGCTTGCCAAAATTGATCCTCACTGAAGGCCAAAACAGAAAAGGAGGACTTACAAACACTCTGGAATGGAGATACTATCCAAGGAAATGAAATTGAAGGGAAAAAAAAAGGAAATTGAGAAATTTAGTGACTAGAAGAAAGTGGTCTGGGTGGAAATGTGGTGCAGTGCAAAGGACCAAAAGAGGCCAAAAGTAACCTCACAGCTGTTGCAAAAGCAGGGGAAAAATCAAGGAAGCGGACACAACTGGGAGGGGAAGAAATGAGGGACATGGCATGAATACCCATAAAAAAAAGGAAAAAAAAAAAAAATCTTCGCCAAAGCAAATGCCATCAAAAGGCATGGCATGCCATCCAGTGCAGGGACTTGCAGCAAATCTTGTCCAACTTGTCCCCATTGAAATCGCAAGATTCCGTTTCCCTTCCCGAAAGGAAATTCCATTTCCTTTCGGGAAGGGAAACGGAATCTTGCGACCCCTTAAAAGAAAGACTTACAAACACTCTGGGAAGGAGATATCATCAAAAGAAATGCAATTGAAAAATAACCCAAAAACCAGAAAATCGGGAGAAATTGTGTCTACAAGAAAGTGGTCTGGGTGGAAATGAGGTGCAGTGCAAAGGACCAAAAGAGGCCAAAACTAACCTCACAGCTGTTGCAAAACCCGGGGAAAAATCAAAGACACAGCCACAACTCGGAGGGGAAGATATGAGGAACATGGCATGGATACATAAAGGGAAAAAAAACCAAAAAAATCTTTGCCAATGCAAAAGCCATCAAAAGGCATGGCATGCCATCCAGTGCAGAGACAGGCATGACATACACCAAGGCTTGCCAAAATTGATCCTCACTGAAGGCCAAAACAGAAAAGGAGGACTTACAAACACTCTGGAATGGAGATACTATCCAAGGAAATGAAATTGAAGGGAAAAAAAAAGGAAATTGAGAAATTTAGTGACTAGAAGAAAGTGGTCTGGGTGGAAATGTGGTGCAGTGCAAAGGACCAAAAGAGGCCAAAGGTAACCTCACAGCTGTTGCAAAAGCAGGGGAAAAATCAAGGAAGCAGACAAAACTTGGAGGGGAAGAAATGTGGAACATGGCACGGATACCCAAAAAAAAAAAAAAAAAAAACCAAACTTTTCCAAAGCAAGAGCCATCAAAAGGCATGGCATGCCATCCAGTGCAGAGACAGGCAGGACATACACCAAGGCTTGCCAAAATTGATCCTCACTGAAGGCCAAAACAGAAAAGGAGGACTTACAAACACTCTGGAATGGAGATACTATCCAAGGAAATGAAATTGAAGGGAAAAAAAAAGGAAATTGAGAAATTTAGTGACTAGAAGAAAGTGGTCTGGGTGGAAATGTGGTGCCGTGCAAAGGACCAAAAGAGGCCAAAAGTTACCTCACAGCTGTTGCAAAAGCAGGGGAAAAATCAAGGAAGCAGACACAACTGGGAGGGGAAGAAATGAGGGACATGGCATGAATACCCATAAAAAAAAGGAAAAAAAAAAAAAAATCTTCGCCAAAGCAAATGCCATCAAAAGGCATGGCATGCCATCCAGTGCAGGGACTTGCATGACATACACCAAGGCTTGCCAAAATTGATCCTCACTGAAGGCCAAAACAGAAAAGAAGGACTTACAAACACTCTGGAATGGAGATACTATCCAAGGAAATGAAATTGAAGGGAAAAAAAAAGGAAATTGAGAAATTTAGTGACTAGAAGAAAGTGGTCTGGGTGGAAATGTGGTGCAGTGCAAAGGACCAAAAGAGGCCAAAAGTAACCTCACAGCTGTTGCAAAAGCAGGGGAAAAATCAAAGAAGCAGACAAAACTTGGAGGGGAAGAAATGTGGGACATGGCACGGATACCCACAAAAAAAAAAGAAAAAAAACCCCAAACTTTTCCAAAGCAAGAGCCATCAAAAGGCATGGCATGCCATCCAGAGCAGAGACAGGCATGACATACACCAAGGCTTGCCAAAATTGATCCTCACTGAAGGCCAAAACAGAAAAGGAGGACTTACAAACACTCTGGAATGGAGATACTATCCAAGGAAATGAAATTGAAGGGAAAAAAAAAGGAAATTGAGAAATTTAGTGACTAGAAGAAAGTGGTCTGGGTGGAAATGTGGTGCAGTGCAAAGGACCAAAAGAGGCCAAAAGTAACCTCACAGCTGTTGCAAAAGCAGGGGAAAAATCAAGGAAGCGGACACAACTGGGAGGGGAAGAAATGAGGGACATGGCATGAATACCCATAAAAAAAAGGAAAAAAAAAAAAAAATCTTCGCCAAAGCAAATGCCATCAAAAGGCATGGCATGCCATCCAGTGCAGGGACTTGCAGCAAATCTTGTCCAACTTGTCCCCATTGAAATCGCAAGATTCCGTTTCCCTTCCCGAAAGGAAATTCCATTTCCTTTCGGGAAGGGAAACGGAATCTTGCGACCCCTTAAAAGAAAGACTTACAAACACTCTGGGAAGGAGATATCATCAAAAGAAATGCAATTGAAAAATAACCCAAAAACCAGAAAATCGGGAGAAATTGTGTCTACAAGAAAGTGGTCTGGGTGGAAATGGCGTGCAGTGCAAAGGACCAAAAGAGGCCAAAACTAACCTCACAGCTGTTGCAAAACCCGGGGAAAAATCAAAGACACAGCCACAACTCGGAGGGGATGATATGAGGAACATGGCATGGATACATAAAGGGAAAAAAAACCAAAAAAATCTTTGCCAATGCAAAAGCCATCAAAAGGCATGGCATGCCATCCAGTGCAGAGACAGGCATGACATACACCAAGGCTTGCCAAAATTGATCCTCACTGAAGGCCAAAACAGAAAAGAAGGACTTACAAACACTCTGGAATGGAGATACTATCCAAGGAAATGAAATTGAAGGGAAAAAAAAAGGAAATTGAGAAATTTAGTGACTAGAAGAAAGTGGTCTGGGTGGAAATGTGGTGCAGTGCAAAGGACCAAAAGAGGCCAAAAGTAACCTCACAGCTGTTGCAAAAGCAGGGGAAAAATCAAGGAAGCAGACACAACTGGGAGGGGAAGAAATGAGGGACATGGCATGAATACCCATAAAAAAAGGGAAAAAAAAAAAAAAATCTTCGCCAAAGCAAATGCCATCAAAAGGCATGGCATGCCATCCAGTGCAGGGACTTGCATGACATACACCAAGGCTTGCCAAAATTGATCCTCACTGAAGGCCAAAACAGAAAAGAAGGACTTACAAACACTCTGGAATGGAGATACTATCCAAGGAAATGAAATTGAAGGGAAAAAAAAAGGAAATTGAGAAATTTAGTGACTAGAAGAAAGTGGTCTGGGTGGAAATGTGGTGCAGTGCAAAGGACCAAAAGAGGCCAAAAGTAATCTCACAGCTGTTGCAAAAGCAGGGGAAAAATCAAGGAAGCAGACAAAACTTGGAGGGGAAGAAATGTGGGACATGGCACGGATACCCACAAAAAAAAAAGAAAAAAAACCCCAAACTTTTCCAAAGCAAGAGCCATCAAAAGGCATGGCATGCCATCCAGAGCAGAGACAGGCATGACATACACCAAGGCTTGCCAAAATTGATCCTCACTGAAGGCCAAAACAGAAAAGGAGGACTTACAAACACTCTGGAATGGAGATACTATCCAAGGAAATGAAATTGAAGGGAAAAAAAAAGGAAATTGAGAAATTTAGTGACTAGAAGAAAGTGGTCTGGGTGGAAATGTGGTGCAGTGCAAAGGACCAAAAGAGGCCAAAAGTAACCTCACAGCTGTTGCAAAAGCAGGGGAAAAATCAAGGAAGCGGACACAACTGGGAGGGGAAGAAATGAGGGACATGGCATGAATACCCATAAAAAAAAGGAAAAAAAAAAAAAATCTTCGCCAAAGCAAATGCCATCAAAAGGCATGGCATGCCATCCAGTGCAGGGACTTGCAGCAAATCTTGTCCAACTTGTCCCCATTGAAATCGCAAGATTCCGTTTCCCTTCCCGAAAGGAAATGGAATTTCCTTTCGGGAAGGGAAACGGAATCTTGCGACCCCTTAAAAGAAAGACTTACAAACACTCTGGGAAGGAGATATCATCAAAAGAAATGCAATTGAAAAATAACCCAAAAACCAGAAAATCGGGAGAAATTGTGTCTACAAGAAAGTGGTCTGGGTGGAAATGGCGTGCAGTGCAAAGGACCAAAAGAGGCCAAAACTAACCTCACAGCTGTTGCAAAACCCGGGGAAAAATCAAAGACACAGCCACAACTCGGAGGGGAAGATATGAGGAACATGGCATGGATACATAAAGGGAAAAAAAACCAAAAAAATCTTTGCCAATGCAAAAGCCATCAAAAGGCATGGCATGCCATCCAGTGCAGAGACAGGCATGACATACACCAAGGCTTGCCAAAATTGATCCTCACTGAAGGCCAAAACAGAAAAGAAGGACTTACAAACACTCTGGAATGGAGATACTATCCAAGGAAATGAAATTGAAGGGAAAAAAAAAGGAAATTGAGAAATTTAGTGACTAGAAGAAAGTGGTCTGGGTGGAAATGTGGTGCAGTGCAAAGGACCAAAAGAGGCCAAAAGTAACCTCACAGCTGTTGCAAAAGCAGGGGAAAAATCAAGGAAGCAGACACAACTGGGAGGGGAAGAAATGAGGGACATGGCATGAATACCCATAAAAAAAGGGAAAAAAAAAAAAAAATCTTCGCCAAAGCAAATGCCATCAAAAGGCATGGCATGCCATCCAGTGCAGGGACTTGCATGACATACACCAAGGCTTGCCAAAATTGATCCTCACTGAAGGCCAAAACAGAAAAGAAGGACTTACAAACACTCTGGAATGGAGATACTATCCAAGGAAATGAAATTGAAGGGAAAAAAAAAGGAAATTGAGAAATTTAGTGACTAGAAGAAAGTGGTCTGGGTGGAAATGTGGTGCAGTGCAAAGGACCAAAAGAGGCCAAAAGTTACCTCACAGCTGTTGCAAAAGCAGGGGAAAAATCAAGGAAGCAGACAAAACTTGGAGGGGAAGAAATGTGGGACATGGCACGGATACCCACAAAAAAAAAAGAAAAAAAACCCCAAACTTTTCCAAAGCAAGAGCCATCAAAAGGCATGGCATGCCATCCAGAGCAGAGACAGGCATGACATACACCAAGGCTTGCCAAAATTGATCCTCACTGAAGGCCAAAACAGAAAAGGAGGACTTACAAACACTCTGGAATGGAGATACTATCCAAGGAAATGAAATTGAAGGGAAAAAAAAAGGAAATTGAGAAATTTAGTGACTAGAAGAAAGTGGTCTGGGTGGAAATGTGGTGCAGTGCAAAGGACCAAAAGAGGCCAAAAGTTACCTCACAGCTGTTGCAAAAGCAGGGGAAAAATCAAGGAAGCAGACACAACTGGGAGGGGAAGAAATGAGGGACATGGCATGAATACCCATAAAAAAAAGGAAAAAAAAAAAAAAATCTTCGCCAAAGCAAATGCCATCAAAAGGCATGGCATGCCATCCAGTGCAGGGACTTGCAGCAAATCTTGTCCAACTTGTCCCCATTGAAATCGCAAGATTCCGTTTCCCTTCCCGAAAGGAAATGGAATTTCCTTTCGGGAAGGGAAACGGAATCTTGCGACCCCTTAAAAGAAAGACTTACAAACACTCTGGGAAGGAGATATCATCAAAAGAAATGCAATTGAAAAATAACCCAAAAACCAGAAAATCGGGAGAAATTGTGTCTACAAGAAAGTGGTCTGGGTGGAAATGTGGTGCAGTGCAAAGGACCAAAAGAGGCCAAAACTAACCTCACAGCTGTTGCAAAACCCGGGGAAAAATCAAAGACACAGACACAACTCGGAGGGGAAGATATGAGGAACATCGCATGGATACATAAAGGGAAAAAAAACCAAAAAAATCTTTTCCAAAGCAAAAGCCATCAAAAGGCATGGCATGCCATCCAGTGCAGAGACAGGCATGACATACACCAAGGCTTGCCAAAATTGATCCTCACTGAAGGCCAAAACAGAAAAGGAGGACTTACAAACACTCTGGAATGGAGATACTATCCAAGGAAATGAAATTGAAGGGAAAAAAAAAGGAAATTGAGAAATTTAGTGACTAGAAGAAAGTGGTCTGGGTGGAAATGTGGTGCAGTGCAAAGGACCAAAAGAGGCCAAAAGTAACCTCACAGCTGTTGCAAAAGCAGGGGAAAAATCAAGGAAGCAGACACAACTGGGAGGGGAAGAAATGAGGGGCATGGCATGAATACCCATAAAAAAAAGGAAAAAAAAAAAAAAATCTTCGCCAAAGCAAGAGCCATCAAAAGGCATGGCATGCCATCCAGTGCAGGGACTTGCAGCAAATCTTGTCCAACTTGTCCCCATTGAAATCGCAAGATTCCGTTTCCCTTCCCGAAAGGAAATGGAATTTCCTTTCGGGAAGGGAAACGGAATCTTGCGACCCCTTAAAAGAAAGACTTACAAACACTCTGGGAAGGAGATATCATCAAAAGAAATGCAATTGAAAAATAACCCAAAAACCAGAAAATCGGGAGAAATTGTGTCTACAAGAAAGTGGTCAGGGTGGAAATGGCGTGCAGTGCAAAGGACCAAAAGAGGCCAAAACTAACCTCACAGCTGTTGCAAAACCCGGGGAAAAATCAAAGACACAGCCACAACTCGGAGGGGAAGATATGAGGAACATCGCATGGATACATAAAGGGAAAAAAAACCAAAAAAATCTTTGCCAATGCAAAAGCCATCAAAAGGCATGGCATGCCATCCATTGCAGGGACTTGCATGACATACACCAAGGCTTGCCAAAATTGATCCTCACTGAAGGCCAAAACAGAAAAGAAGGACTTACAAACACTCTGGAATGGAGATACTATCCAAGGAAATGAAATTGAAGGGAAAAAAAAAGGAAATTGAGAAATTTAGTGACTAGAAGAAAGTGGTCTGGGTGGAAATGTGGTGCAGTGCAAAGGACCAAAAGAGGCCAAAAGTAACCTCACAGCTGTTGCAAAAGCAGGGGAAAAATCAAGGAAGCAGACAAAACTTGGAGGGGAAGAAATGCGGGACATGGCACGGATACCCACAAAAAAAAAAGAAAAAAAACCCCAAACTTTTCCAAAGCAAGAGCCATCAAAAGGCATGGCATGCCATCCAGAGCAGAGACAGGCATGACATACACCAAGGCTTGCCAAAATTGATCCTCACTGAAGGCCAAAACAGAAAAGGAGGACTTACAAACACTCTGGAATGGAGATACTATCCAAGGAAATGAAATTGAAGGGAAAAAAAAAGGAAATTGAGAAATTTAGTGACTAGAAGAAAGTGGTCTGGGTGGAAATGTGGTGCAGTGCAAAGGACCAAAAGAGGCCAAAGGTAACCTCACAGCTGTTGCAAAAGCAGGGGAAAAATCAAGGAAGCAGACAAAACTTGGAGGGGAAGAAATGTGGAACATGGCACGGATACCCAAAAAAAAAAAAAAAAAAAAACCAAACTTTTCCAAAGCAAGAGCCATCAAAAGGCATGGCATGCCATCCAGTGCAGAGACAGGCAGGACATACACCAAGGCTTGCCAAAATTGATCCTCACTGAAGGCCAAAACAGAAAAGGAGGACTTACAAACACTCTGGAATGGAGATACTATCCAAGGAAATGAAATTGAAGGGAAAAAAAAAGGAAATTGAGAAATTTAGTGACTAGAAGAAAGTGGTCTGGGTGGAAATGTGGTGCCGTGCAAAGGACCAAAAGAGGCCAAAAGTTACCTCACAGCTGTTGCAAAAGCAGGGGAAAAGTCAAGGAAGCAGACACAACTGGGAGGGGAAGAAATGAGGGACATGGCATGAATACCCATAAAAAAAAAGAAAAAAAAAAAAAAATCTTCGCCAAAGCAAATGCCATCAAAAGGCATGGCATGCCATCCAGTGCAGGGACTTGCATGACATACACCAAGGCTTGCCAAAATTGATCCTCACTGAAGGCCAAAACAGAAAAGAAGGACTTACAAACACTCTGGAATGGAGATACTATCCAAGGAAATGAAATTGAAGGGAAAAAAAAAGGAAATTGAGAAATTTAGTGACTAGAAGAAAGTGGTCTGGGTGGAAATGTGGTGCAGTGCAAAGGACCAAAAGAGGCCAAAAGTAACCTCACAGCTGTTGCAAAAGCAGGGGAAAAATCAAGGAAGCAGACAAAACTTGGAGGGGAAGAAATGTGGAACATGGCACGGATACCCAAAAAAAAAAAAGAAAAAAAACCCCAAACTTTTCCAAAGCAAGAGCCATCAAAAGGCATGGCATGCCATCCAGAGCAGAGACAGGCATGACATACAACAAGGCTTGCCAAAATTGATCCTCACTGAAGGCCAAAACAGAAAAGGAGGACTTACAAACACTCTGGAATGGAGATACTATCCAAGGAAATGAAATTGAAGGGAAAAAAAAAGGAAATTGAGAAATTTAGTGACTAGAAGAAAGTGGTCTGGGTGGAAATGTGGTGCAGTGCAAAGGACCAAAAGAGGCCAAAAGTAACCTCACAGCTGTTGCAAAAGCAGGGGAAAAATCAAGGAAGCGGACACAACTGGGAGGGGAAGAAATGAGGGACATGGCATGAATACCCATAAAAAAAAGGAAAAAAAAAAAAAAATCTTCGCCAAAGCAAATGCCATCAAAAGGCATGGCATGCCATCCAGTGCAGGGACTTGCAGCAAATCTTGTCCAACTTGTCCCCATTGAAATCGCAAGATTCCGTTTCCCTTCCCGAAAGGAAATGGAATTTCCTTTCGGGAAGGGAAACGGAATCTTGCGACCCCTTAAAAGAAAGACTTACAAACACTCTGGGAAGGAGATATCATCAAAAGAAATGCAATTGAAAAATAACCCAAAAACCAGAAAATCGGGAGAAATTGTGTCTACAAGAAAGTGGTCTGGGTGGAAATGGCGTGCAGTGCAAAGGACCAAAAGAGGCCAAAACTAACCTCACAGCTGTTGCAAAACCCGGGGAAAAATCAAAGACACAGCCACAACTCGGAGGGGATGATATGAGGAACATGGCATGGATACATAAAGGGAAAAAAAACCAAAAAAATCTTTGCCAATGCAAAAGCCATCAAAAGGCATGGCATGCCATCCAGTGCAGAGACAGGCATGACATACACCAAGGCTTGCCAAAATTGATCCTCACTGAAGGCCAAAACAAAAAAGAAGGACTTACAAACACTCTGGAATGGAGATACTATCCAAGGAAATGAAATTGAAGGGAAAAAAAAAGGAAATTGAGAAATTTAGTGACTAGAAGAAAGTGGTCTGGGTGGAAATGTGGTGCAGTGCAAAGGACCAAAAGAGGCCAAAAGTAATCTCACAGCTGTTGCAAAAGCAGGGGAAAAATCAAGGAAGCAGACAAAACTTGGAGGGGAAGAAATGTGGGACATGGCACGGATACCCACAAAAAAAAAAGAAAAAAAACCCCAAACTTTTCCAAAGCAAGAGCCATCAAAAGGCATGGCATGCCATCCAGAGCAGAGACAGGCATGACATACACCAAGGCTTGCCAAAATTGATCCTCACTGAAGGCCAAAACAGAAAAGGAGGACTTACAAACACTCTGGAATGGAGATACTATCCAAGGAAATGAAATTGAAGGGAAAAAAAAAGGAAATTGAGAAATTTAGTGACTAGAAGAAAGTGGTCTGGGTGGAAATGTGGTGCAGTGCAAAGGACCAAAAGAGGCCAAAAGTAACCTCACAGCTGTTGCAAAAGCAGGGGAAAAATCAAGGAAGCGGACACAACTGGGAGGGGAAGAAATGAGGGACATGGCATGAATACCCATAAAAAAAAGGAAAAAAAAAAAAAAATCTTCGCCAAAGCAAATGCCATCAAAAGGCATGGCATGCCATCCAGTGCAGGGACTTGCAGCAAATCTTGTCCAACTTGTCCCCATTGAAATCGCAAGATTCCGTTTCCCTTCCCGAAAGGAAATTCCATTTCCTTTCGGGAAGGGAAACGGAATCTTGCGACCCCTTAAAAGAAAGACTTACAAACACTCTGGGAAGGAGATATCATCAAAAGAAATGCAATTGAAAAATAACCCAAAAACCAGAAAATCGGGAGAAATTGTGTCTACAAGAAAGTGGTCTGGGTGGAAATGGCGTGCAGTGCAAAGGACCAAAAGAGGCCCAAACTAACCTCACAGCTGTTGCAAAACCCGGGGAAAAATCAAAGACACAGACACAACTCGGAGGGGAAGATATGAGGAACATTGCATGGATACATAAAGGGAAAAAAAACCAAAAAAATCTTTGCCAATGCAAAAGCCATCAAAAGGCATGGCATGCCATCCAGTGCAGAGACAGGCATGACATACACCAAGGCTTGCCAAAATTGATCCTCACTGAAGGCCAAAACAGAAAAGGAGGACTTACAAACACTCTGGAATGGAGATACTATCCAAGGAAATGAAATTGAAGGGAAAAAAAAAGGAAATTGAGAAATTTAGTGACTAGAAGAAAGTGGTCTGGGTGGAAATGTGGTGCAGTGCAAAGGACCAAAAGAGGCCAAAAGTAACCTCACAGCTGTTGCAAAAGCAGGGGAAAAATCAAGGAAGCAGACACAACTGGGAGGGGAAGAAATGAGGGGCATGGCATGAATACCCATAAAAAAAAGGAAAAAAAAAAAAAAAATCTTCGCCAAAGCAAGAGCCATCAAAAGGCATGGCATGCCATCCAGTGCAGGGACTTGCAGCAAATCTTGTCCAACTTGTCCCCATTGAAATCGCAAGATTCCGTTTCCCTTCCCGAAAGGAAATGGAATTTCCTTTCGGGAAGGGAAACGGAATCTTGCGACCCCTTAAAAGAAAGACTTACAAACACTCTGGGAAGGAGATATCATCAAAAGAAATGCAATTGAAAAATAACCCAAAAACCAGAAAATCGGGATAAATTGTGTCTACAAGAAAGTGGTCAGGGTGGAAATGGCGTGCAGTGCAAAGGACCAAAAGAGGCCAAAACTAACCTCACAGCTGTTGCAAAAGCAGGGGAAAAATCAAAGACACAGCCACAACTCGGAGGGGAAGATATGAGGAACATGGCATGGATACATAAAGGGAAAAAAAACCAAAAAAATCTTTGCCAATGCAAAAGCCATCAAAAGGCATGGCATGCCATCCATTGCAGGGACTTGCATGACATACACCAAGGCTTGCCAAAATTGATCCTCACTGAAGGCCAAAACAGAAAAGAAGGACTTACAAACACTCTGGAATGGAGATACTATCCAAGGAAATGAAATTGAAGGGAAAAAAAAAGGAAATTGAGAAATTTAGTGACTAGAAGAAAGTGGTCTGGGTGGAAATGTGGTGCAGTGCAAAGGACCAAAAGAGGCCAAAAGTAACCTCACAGCTGTTGCAAAAGCAGGGGAAAAATCAAGGAAGCAGACAAAACTTGAAGGGGAAGAAATGTGGGACATGGCACGGATACCCACAAAAAAAAAAGAAAAAATACCCCAAACTTTTCCAAAGCAAGAGCCATCAAAAGGCATGGCATGCCATCCAGAGCAGAGACAGGCATGACATACACCAAGGCTTGCCAAAATTGATCCTCACTGAAGGCCAAAACAGAAAAGGAGGACTTACAAACACTCTGGAATGGAGATACTATCCAAGGAAATGAAATTGAAGGGAAAAAAAAAGGAAATTGAGAAATTTAGTGACTAGAAGAAAGTGGTCTGGGTGGAAATGTGGTGCAGTGCAAAGGACCAAAAGAGGCCAAAGGTAACCTCACAGCTGTTGCAAAAGCAGGGGAAAAATCAAGGAAGCAGACAAAACTTGGAGGGGAAGAAATGTGGAACATGGCACGGATACCCAAAAAAAAAAAAAAAAAAAACCAAACTTTTCCAAAGCAAGAGCCATCAAAAGGCATGGCATGCCATCCAGTGCAGAGACAGGCAGGACATACACCAAGGCTTGCCAAAATTGATCCTCACTGAAGGCCAAAACAGAAAAGGAGGACTTACAAACACTCTGGAATGGAGATACTATCCAAGGAAATGAAATTGAAGGGAAAAAAAAAGGAAATTGAGAAATTTAGTGACTAGAAGAAAGTGGTCTGGGTGGAAATGTGGTGCAGTGCAAAGGACCAAAAGAGGCCAAAAGTAACCTCACAGCTGTTGCAAAAGCAGGGGAAAAATCAAGGGAGCAGACAAAACTTGGAGGGGAAGAAATGTGGGACATGGCACGGATACCCACAAAAAAAAAAGAAAAAATACCCCAAACTTTTCCAAAGCAAGAGCCATCAAAAGGCATGGCATGCCATCCAGTGCAGAGACAGGCATGACATACACCAAGGCTTGCCAAAATTGATCCTCACTGAAGGCCAAAACAGAAAAGGAGGACTTACAAACACTCTGGAATGGAGATACTATCCAAGGAAATGAAATTGAAGGGAAATAAAAAGGAAATTGAGAAATTTAGTGACTAGAAGAAAGTGGTCTGGGTGGAAATGTGGTGCAGTGCAAAGGACCAAAAGAGGCCAAAAGTAACCTCACAGCTGTTGCAAAAGCAGGGGAAAAATCAAGGAAGCGGACACAACTGGGAGGGGAAGAAATGAGGGACATGGCATGAATACCCATAAAAAAAAGGAAAAAAAAAAAAAAATCTTCGCCAAAGCAAATGCCATCAAAAGGCATGGCATGCCATCCAGTGCAGGGACTTGCAGCAAATCTTGTCCAACTTGTCCCCATTGAAATCGCAAGATTCCGTTTCCCTTCCCGAAAGGAAATTCCATTTCCTTTCGGGAAGGGAAACGGAATCTTGCGACCCCTTAAAAGAAAGACTTACAAACACTCTGGGAAGGAGATATCATCAAAAGAAATGCAATTGAAAAATAACCCAAAAACCAGAAAATCGGGAGAAATTGTGTCTACAAGAAAGTGGTCTGGGTGGAAATGGCGTGCAGTGCAAAGGACCAAAAGAGGCCAAAACTAACCTCACAGCTGTTGCAAAACCCGGGGAAAAATCAAAGACACAGACACAACTCGGAGGGGAAGATATGAGGAACATCGCATGGATACATAAAGGGAAAAAAAACCAAAAAAATCTTTTCCAAAGCAAAAGCCATCAAAAGGCATGGCATGCCATCCAGTGCAGAGACAGGCATGACATACACCAAGGCTTGCCAAAATTGATCCTCACTGAAGGCCAAAACAAAAAAGAAGGACTTACAAACACTCTGGAATGGAGATACTATCCAAGGAAATGAAATTGAAGGGAAAAAAAAAGGAAATTGAGAAATTTAGTGACTAGAAGAAAGTGGTCTGGGTGGAAATGTGGTGCAGTGCAAAGGACCAAAAGAGGCCAAAAGTAACCTCACAGCTGTTGGAAAAGCAGGGGAAAAATCAAGGAAGCAGACACAACTGGGAGGGGAAGAAATGAGGGACATGGCATGAATACCCATAAAAAAAAGGAAAAAAGAAAAAAAATCTTCGCCAAAGCAAATGCCATCAAAAGGCATGGCATGCCATCCAGTGCAGGGACTTGCAGCAAATCTTGTCCAACTTGTCCCCATTGAAATCGCAAGATTCCGTTTCCCTTCCCGAAAGGAAATGGAATTTCCTTTCGGGAAGGGAAACGGAATCTTGCGACCCCTTAAAAGAAAGACTTACAAACACTCTGGGAAGGAGATATCATCAAAAGAAATGCAATTGAAAAATAACCCAAAAACCAGAAAATCGGGAGAAATTGTGTCTACAAGAAAGTGGTCTGGGTGGAAATGTGGTGCAGTGCAAAGGACCAAAAGAGGCCAAAAGTAACCTCACAGCTGTTGCAAAAGCAGGGGAAAAATCAAGGAAGCAGACAAAACTTGGAGGGGAAGAAATGTGGAACATGGCACGGATACCCAAAAAAAAAAAAAAAAAAAACCAAACTTTTCCAAAGCAAGAGCCATCAAAAGGCATGGCATGCCATCCAGTGCAGAGACAGGCATGACATACACCAAGGCTTGCCAAAATTGATCCTCACTGAAGGCCAAAACAGAAAAGGAGGACTTACAAACACTCTGGAATGGAGATACTATCCAAGGAAATGAAATTGAAGGGAAAAAAAAAGGAAATTGAGAAATTTAGTGACTAGAAGAAAGTGGTCTGGGTGGAAATGTGGTGCAGTGCAAAGGACCAAAAGAGGCCAAAAGTAACCTCACAGCTGTTGCAAAAGCAGGGGAAAAATCAAGGAAGCGGACACAACTGGGAGGGGAAGAAATGAGGGACATGGCATGAATACCCATAAAAAAAAGGAAAAAAAAAAAAAAATCTTCGCCAAAGCAAATGCCATCAAAAGGCATGGCATGCCATCCAGTGCAGGGACTTGCAGCAAATCTTGTCCAACTTGTCCCCATTGAAATCGCAAGATTCCGTTTCCCTTCCCGAAAGGAAATGGAATTTCCTTTCGGGAAGGGAAACGGAATCTTGCGACCCCTTAAAAGAAAGACTTACAAACACTCTGGGAAGGAGATATCATCAAAAGAAATGCAATTGAAAAATAACCCAAAAACCAGAAAATCGGGAGAAATTGTGTCTACAAGAAAGTGGTCTGGGTGGAAATGGCGTGCAGTGCAAAGGACCAAAAGAGGCCAAAACTAACCTCACAGCTGTTGCAAAACCCGGGGAAAAATCAAAGACACAGACACAACTCGGAGGGGAAGATATGAGGAACATGGCATGGATACATAAAGGGAAAAAAAACCAAAAAAATCTTTGCCAATGCAAAAGCCATCAAAAGGCATGGCATGCCATCCAGTGCAGAGACAGGCATGACATACACCAAGGCTTGCCAAAATTGATCCTCACTGAAGGCCAAAACAAAAAAGAAGGACTTACAAACACTCTGGAATGGAGATACTATCCAAGGAAATGAAATTGAAGGGAAAAAAAAAGGAAATTGAGAAATTTAGTGACTAGAAGAAAGTGGTCTGGGTGGAAATGTGGTGCAGTGCAAAGGACCAAAAGAGGCCAAAAGTAACCTCACAGCTGTTGCAAAAGCAGGGGAAAAATCAAGGAAGCAGACACAACTGGGAGGGGAAGAAATGAGGGACATGGCATGAATACCCATAAAAAAAAGGAAAAAAAAAAAAAAATCTTCGCCAAAGCAAATGCCATCAAAAGGCATGGCATGCCATCCAGTGCAGGGACTTGCAGCAAATCTTGTCCAACTTGTCCCCATTGAAATCGCAAGATTCCGTTTCCCTTCCCGAAAGGAAATGGAATTTCCTTTCGGGAAGGGAAACGGAATCTTGCGACCCCTTAAAAGAAAGACTTACAAACACTCTGGGAAGGAGATATCATCAAAAGAAATGCAATTGAAAAATAACCCAAAAACCAGAAAATCGGGAGAAATTGTGTCTACAAGAAAGTGGTCTGGGTGGAAATGTGGTGCAGTGCAAAGGACCAAAAGAGGCCAAAAGTAACCTCACAGCTGTTGCAAAAGCAGGGGAAAAATCAAGGAAGCAGACAAAACTTGGAGGGGAAGAAATGTGGAACATGGCACGGATACCCAAAAAAAAAAAAAAAAAAAACCAAACTTTTCCAAAGCAAGAGCCATCAAAAGGCATGGCATGCCATCCAGTGCAGAGACAGGCAGGACATACACCAAGGCTTGCCAAAATTGATCCTCACTGAAGGCCAAAACAGAAAAGGAGGACTTACAAACACTCTGGAATGGAGATACTATCCAAGGAAATGAAATTGAAGGGAAAAAAAAAGGAAATTGAGAAATTTAGTGACTAGAAGAAAGTGGTCTGGGTGGAAATGTGGTGCAGTGCAAAGGACCAAAAGAGGCCAAAAGTAACCTCACAGCTGTTGCAAAAGCAGGGGAAAAATCAAGGAAGCAGACAAAACTTGGAGGGGAAGAAATGTGGGACATGGCACGGATACCCACAAAAAAAAAAGAAAAAATACCCCAAACTTTTCCAAAGCAAGAGCCATCAAAAGGCATGGCATGCCATCCAGTGCAGAGACAGGCATGACATACACCAAGGCTTGCCAAAATTGATCCTCACTGAAGGCCAAAACAGAAAAGGAGGACTTACAAACACTCTGGAATGGAGATACTATCCAAGGAAATGAAATTGAAGGGAAATAAAAAGGAAATTGAGAAATTTAGTGACTAGAAGAAAGTGGTCTGGGTGGAAATGTGGTGCAGTGCAAAGGACCAAAAGAGGCCAAAAGTAACCTCACAGCTGTTGCAAAAGCAGGGGAAAAATCAAGGAAGCGGACACAACTGGGAGGGGAAGAAATGAGGGACATGGCATGAATACCCATAAAAAAAAGGAAAAAAAAAAAAAAATCTTCGCCAAAGCAAATGCCATCAAAAGGCATGGCATGCCATCCAGTGCAGGGACTTGCAGCAAATCTTGTCCAACTTGTCCCCATTGAAATCGCAAGATTCCGTTTCCCTTCCCGAAAGGAAATGGAATTTCCTTTCGGGAAGGGAAACGGAATCTTGCGACCCCTTAAAAGAAAGACTTACAAACACTCTGGGAAGGAGATATCATCAAAAGAAATGCAATTGAAAAATAACCCAAAAACCAGAAAATCGGGAGAAATTGTGTCTACAAGAAAGTGGTCAGGGTGGAAATGTGGTGCAGTGCAAAGGACCAAAAGAGGCCAAAACTAACCTCACAGCTGTTGCAAAACCCGGGGAAAAATCAAAGACACAGCCACAACTCGGAGGGGAAGATATGAGGAACATGGCATGGATACATAAAGGGAAAAAAAACCAAAAAAATCTTTGCCAATGCAAAAGCCATCAAAAGGCATGGCATGCCATCCAGTGCAGAGACAGGCATGACATACACCAAGGCTTGCCAAAATTGATCCTCACTGAAGGCCAAAACAAAAAAGAAGGACTTACAAACACTCTGGAATGGAGATACTATCCAAGGAAATGAAATTGAAGGGAAAAAAAAAGGAAATTGAGAAATTTAGTGACTAGAAGAAAGTGGTCTGGGTGGAAATGTGGTGCAGTGCAAAGGACCAAAAGAGGCCAAAAGTAACCTCACAGCTGTTGGAAAAGCAGGGGAAAAATCAAGGAAGCAGACACAACTGGGAGGGGAAGAAATGAGGGACATGGCATGAATACCCATAAAAAAAAGGAAAAAAAAAAAAAAATCTTCGCCAAAGCAAATGCCATCAAAAGGCATGGCATGCCATCCAGTGCAGGGACTTGCAGCAAATCTTGTCCAACTTGTCCCCATTGAAATCGCAAGATTCCGTTTCCCTTCCCGAAAGGAAATGGAATTTCCTTTCGGGAAGGGAAACGGAATCTTGCGACCCCTTAAAAGAAAGACTTACAAACACTCTGGGAAGGAGATATCATCAAAAGAAATGCAATTGAAAAATAACCCAAAAACCAGAAAATCGGGAGAAATTGTGTCTACAAGAAAGTGGTCTGGGTGGAAATGTGGTGCAGTGCAAAGGACCAAAAGAGGCCAAAAGTAACCTCACAGCTGTTGCAAAAGCAGGGGAAAAATCAAGGAAGCAGACAAAACTTGGAGGGGAAGAAATGTGGAACATGGCACGGATACCCAAAAAAAAAAAAAAAAAAAACCAAACTTTTCCAAAGCAAGAGCCATCAAAAGGCATGGCATGCCATCCAGTGCAGAGACAGGCATGACATACACCAAGGCTTGCCAAAATTGATCCTCACTGAAGGCCAAAACAGAAAAGGAGGACTTACAAACACTCTGGAATGGAGATACTATCCAAGGAAATGAAATTGAAGGGAAAAAAAAAGGAAATTGAGAAATTTAGTGACTAGAAGAAAGTGGTCTGGGTGGAAATGTGGTGCAGTGCAAAGGACCAAAAGAGGCCAAAAGTAACCTCACAGCTGTTGCAAAAGCAGGGGAAAAATCAAGGAAGCAGACACAACTGGGAGGGGAAGAAATGAGGGACATGGCATGAATACCCATAAAAAAAGGGAAAAAAAAAAAAAAATCTTCGCCAAAGCAAATGCCATCAAAAGGCATGGCATGCCATCCAGTGCAGGGACTTGCAGCAAATCTTGTCCAACTTGTCCCCATTGAAATCGCAAGATTCCGTTTCCCTTCCCGAAAGGAAATGGAATTTCCTTTCGGGAAGGGAAACGGAATCTTGCGACCCCTTAAAAGAAAGACTTACAAACACTCTGGGAAGGAGATATCATCAAAAGAAATGCAATTGAAAAATAACCCAAAAACCAGAAAATCGGGAGAAATTGTGTCTACAAGAAAGTGGTCTGGGTGGAAATGTGGTGCAGTGCAAAGGACCAAAAGAGGCCAAAAGTAACCTCACAGCTGTTGCAAAAGCAGGGGAAAAATCAAGGAAGCAGACAAAACTTGGAGGGGAAGAAATGTGGAACATGGCACGGATACCCAAAAAAAAAAAAAAAAAAAACCAAACTTTTCCAAAGCAAGAGCCATCAAAAGGCATGGCATGCCATCCAGTGCAGAGACAGGCAGGACATACACCAAGGCTTGCCAAAATTGATCCTCACTGAAGGCCAAAACAGAAAAGGAGGACTTACAAACACTCTGGAATGGAGATACTATCCAAGGAAATGAAATTGAAGGGAAAAAAAAAGGAAATTGAGAAATTTAGTGACTAGAAGAAAGTGGTCTGGGTGGAAATGTGGTGCAGTGCAAAGGACCAAAAGAGGCCAAAAGTAACCTCACAGCTGTTGCAAAAGCAGGGGAAAAATCAAGGAAGCAGACAAAACTTGGAGGGGAAGAAATGTGGGACATGGCACGGATACCCACAAAAAAAAAAGAAAAAATACCCCAAACTTTTCCAAAGCAAGAGCCATCAAAAGGCATGGCATGCCATCCAGTGCAGAGACAGGCATGACATACACCAAGGCTTGCCAAAATTGATCCTCACTGAAGGCCAAAACAGAAAAGGAGGACTTACAAACACTCTGGAATGGAGATACTATCCAAGGAAATGAAATTGAAGGGAAAAAAAAAGGAAATTGAGAAATTTAGTGACTAGAAGAAAGTGGTCTGGGTGGAAATGTGGTGCAGTGCAAAGGACCAAAAGAGGCCAAAAGTAACCTCACAGCTGTTGCAAAAGCAGGGGAAAAATCAAGGAAGCGGACACAACTGGGAGGGGAAGAAATGAGGGACATGGCATGAATACCCATAAAAAAAAGGAAAAAAAAAAAAAAATCTTCGCCAAAGCAAATGCCATCAAAAGGCATGGCATGCCATCCAGTGCAGGGACTTGCAGCAAATCTTGTCCAACTTGTCCCCATTGAAATCGCAAGATTCCGTTTCCCTTCCCGAAAGGAAATGGAATTTCCTTTCGGGAAGGGAAACGGAATCTTGCGACCCCTTAAAAGAAAGACTTACAAACACTCTGGGAAGGAGATATCATCAAAAGAAATGCAATTGAAAAATAACCCAAAAACCAGAAAATCGGGAGAAATTGTGTCTACAAGAAAGTGGTCAGGGTGGAAATGGCGTGCAGTGCAAAGGACCAAAAGAGGCCAAAACTAACCTCACAGCTGTTGCAAAACCCGGGGAAAAATCAAAGACACAGCCACAACTCGGAGGGGAAGATATGAGGAACATGGCAAGGATACATAAAGGGAAAAAAAACCAAAAAAATCTTTGCCAATGCAAAAGCCATCAAAAGGCATGGCATGCCATCCAGTGCAGAGACAGGCATGACATACACCAAGGCTTGCCAAAATTGATCCTCACTGAAGGCCAAAACAAAAAAGAAGGACTTACAAACACTCTGGAATGGAGATACTATCCAAGGAAATGAAATTGAAGGGAAAAAAAAAGGAAATTGAGAAATTTAGTGACTAGAAGAAAGTGGTCTGGGTGGAAATGTGGTGCAGTGCAAAGGACCAAAAGAGGCCAAAAGTAACCTCACAGCTGTTGGAAAAGCAGGGGAAAAATCAAGGAAGCAGACACAACTGGGAGGGGAAGAAATGAGGGACATGGCATGAATACCCATAAAAAAAAGGAAAAAAAAAAAAAAATCTTCGCCAAAGCAAATGCCATCAAAAGGCATGGCATGCCATCCAGTGCAGGGACTTGCAGCAAATCTTGTCCAACTTGTCCCCATTGAAATCGCAAGATTCCGTTTCCCTTCCCGAAAGGAAATGGAATTTCCTTTCGGGAAGGGAAACGGAATCTTGCGACCCCTTAAAAGAAAGACTTACAAACACTCTGGGAAGGAGATATCATCAAAAGAAATGCAATTGAAAAATAACCCAAAAACCAGAAAATCGGGAGAAATTGTGTCTACAAGAAAGTGGTCTGGGTGGAAATGTGGTGCAGTGCAAAGGACCAAAAGAGGCCAAAAGTAACCTCACAGCTGTTGCAAAAGTAGGGGAAAAATCAAGGAAGCAGACAAAACTTGGAGGGGAAGAAATGTGGAACATGGCACGGATACCCAAAAAAAAAAAAAAAAAAAACCAAACTTTTCCAAAGCAAGAGCCATCAAAAGGCATGGCATGCCATCCAGTGCAGAGACAGGCAGGACATACACCAAGGCTTGCCAAAATTGATCCTCACTGAAGGCCAAAACAGAAAAGGAGGACTTACAAACACTCTGGAATGGAGATACTATCCAAGGAAATGAAATTGAAGGGAAAAAAAAAGGAAATTGAGAAATTTAGTGACTAGAAGAAAGTGGTCTGGGTGGAAATGTGGTGCAGTGCAAAGGACCAAAAGAGGCCAAAAGTAACCTCACAGCTGTTGCAAAAGCAGGGGAAAAATCAAGGAAGCAGACAAAACTTGGAGGGGAAGAAATGTGGGACATGGCACGGATACCCACAAAAAAAAAAGAAAAAATACCCCAAACTTTTCCAAAGCAAGAGCCATCAAAAGGCATGGCATGCCATCCAGTGCAGAGACAGGCATGACATACACCAAGGCTTGCCAAAATTGATCCTCACTGAAGGCCAAAACAGAAAAGGAGGACTTACAAACACTCTGGAATGGAGATACTATCCAAGGAAATGAAATTGAAGGGAAATAAAAAGGAAATTGAGAAATTTAGTGACTAGAAGAAAGTGGTCTGGGTGGAAATGTGGTGCAGTGCAAAGGACCAAAAGAGGCCAAAAGTAACCTCACAGCTGTTGCAAAAGCAGGGGAAAAATCAAGGAAGCGGACACAACTGGGAGGGGAAGAAATGAGGGACATGGCATGAATACCCATAAAAAAAAGGAAAAAAAAAAAAAAATCTTCGCCAAAGCAAATGCCATCAAAAGGCATGGCATGCCATCCAGTGCAGGGACTTGCAGCAAATCTTGTCCAACTTGTCCCCATTGAAATCGCAAGATTCCGTTTCCCTTCCCGAAAGGAAATGGAATTTCCTTTCGGGAAGGGAAACGGAATCTTGCGACCCCTTAAAAGAAAGACTTACAAACACTCTGGGAAGGAGATATCATCAAAAGAAATGCAATTGAAAAATAACCCAAAAACCAGAAAATCGGGAGAAATTGTGTCTACAAGAAAGTGGTCAGGGTGGAAATGGCGTGCAGTGCAAAGGACCAAAAGAGGCCAAAAGTAACCTCACAGCTGTTGCAAAAGCAGGGGAAAAATCAAAGACACAGACACAACTCGGAGGGGAAGATATGAGGAACATCGCATGGATACATAAAGGGAAAAAAAACCAAAAAAATCTTTGCCAATGCAAAAGCCATCAAAAGGCATGGCATGCCATCCAGTGCAGAGACAGGCATGACATACACCAAGGCTTGCCAAAATTGATCCTCACTGAAGGCCAAAACAGAAAAGAAGGACTTACCAACACTCTGGAATGGAGATACTATCCAAGGAAATGAAATTGAAGGGAAAAAAAAAGGAAATTGAGAAATTTAGTGACTAGAAGAAAGTGGTCTGGGTGGAAATGTGGTGCAGTGCAAAGGACCAAAAGAGGCCAAAAGTAACCTCACAGCTGTTGCAAAAGCAGGGGAAAAATCAAGGAAGCAGACACAACTGGGAGGGGAAGAAATGAGGGACATGGCATGAATACCCATAAAAAAAAGGAAAAAAAAAAAAAAATCTTCGCCAAAGCAAATGCCATCAAAAGGCATGGCATGCCATCCAGTGCAGGGACTTGCAGCAAATCTTGTCCAACTTGTCCCCATTGAAATCGCAAGATTCCGTTTCCCTTCCCGAAAGGAAATGGAATTTCCTTTCGGGAAGGGAAACGGAATCTTGCGACCCCTTAAAAGAAAGACTTACAAACACTCTGGGAAGGAGATATCATCAAAAGAAATGCAATTGAAAAATAACCCAAAAACCAGAAAATCGGGAGAAATTGTGTCTACAAGAAAGTGGTCTGGGTGGAAATGTGGTGCAGTGCAAAGGACCAAAAGAGGCCAAAAGTAACCTCACAGCTGTTGCAAAAGCAGGGGAAAAATCAAGGAAGCAGACAAAACTTGGAGGGGAAGAAATGTGGAACATGGCACGGATACCCAAAAAAAAAAAAAAAAAAAACCAAACTTTTCCAAAGCAAGAGCCATCAAAAGGCATGGCATGCCATCCAGTGCAGAGACAGGCATGACATACACCAAGGCTTGCCAAAATTGATCCTCACTGAAGGCCAAAACAGAAAAGGAGGACTTACAAACACTCTGGAATGGAGATACTATCCAAGGAAATGAAATTGAAGGGAAAAAAAAAGGAAATTGAGAAATTTAGTGACTAGAAGAAAGTGGTCTGGGTGGAAATGTGGTGCAGTGCAAAGGACCAAAAGAGGCCAAAAGTAACCTCACAGCTGTTGCAAAAGCAGGGGAAAAATCAAGGAAGGAGACACAACTGGGAGGGGAAGAAATGAGGGACATGGCATGAATACCCATAAAAAAAAGGAAAAAAAAAAAAAATCTTCGCCAAAGCAAATGCCATCAAAAGGCATGGCATGCCATCCAGTGCAGGGACTTGCATGACATACACCAAGGCTTGCCAAAATTGATCCTCACTGAAGGCCAAAACAGAAAAGAAGGACTTACAAACACTCTGGAATGGAGATACTATCCAAGGAAATGAAATTGAAGGGAAAAAAAAAGGAAATTGAGAAATTTAGTGACTAGAAGAAAGTGGTCTGGGTGGAAATGTGGTGCAGTGCAAAGGACCAAAAGAGGCCAAAAGTAACCTCACAGCTGTTGCAAAAGCAGGGGAAAAATCAAGGAAGCAGACAAAACTTGGAGGGGAAGAAATGTGGGACATGGCACGGATACCCACAAAAAAAAAAGAAAAAAAACCCCAAACTTTTCCAAAGCAAGAGCCATCAAAAGGCATGGCATGCCATCCAGAGCAGAGACAGGCATGACATACACCAAGGCTTGCCAAAATTGATCCTCACTGAAGGCCAAAACAGAAAAGGAGGACTTACAAACACTCTGGAATGGAGATACTATCCAAGGAAATGAAATTGAAGGGAAAAAAAAAGGAAATTGAGAAATTTAGTGACTAGAAGAAAGTGGTCTGGGTGGAAATGTGGTGCAGTGCAAAGGACCAAAAGAGGCCAAAAGTTACCTCACAGCTGTTGCAAAAGCAGGGGAAAAATCAAGGAAGCAGACACAACTGGGAGGGGAAGAAATGAGGGACATGGCATGAATACCCATAAAAAAAAGGAAAAAAAAAAAAAATCTTCGCCAAAGCAAATGCCATCAAAAGGCATGGCATGCCATCCAGTGCAGGGACTTGCAGCAAATCTTGTCCAACTTGTCCCCATTGAAATCGCAAGATTCCGTTTCCCTTCCCGAAAGGAAATGGAATTTCCTTTCGGGAAGGGAAACGGAATCTTGCGACCCCTTAAAAGAAAGACTTACAAACACTCTGGGAAGGAGATATCATCAAAAGAAATGCAATTGAAAAATAACCCAAAAACCAGAAAATCGGGAGAAATTGTGTCTACAAGAAAGTGGTCTGGGTGGAAATGTGGTGCAGTGCAAAGGACCAAAAGAGGCCAAAAGTAACCTCACAGCTGTTGCAAAAGCAGGGGAAAAATCAAGGAAGCAGACAAAACTTGGAGGGGAAGAAATGTGGAACATGGCACGGATACCCAAAAAAAAAAAAAAAAAAAACCAAACTTTTCCAAAGCAAGAGCCATCAAAAGGCATGGCATGCCATCCAGTGCAGGGACTTGCAGCAAATCTTGTCCAACTTGTCCCCATTGAAATCGCAAGATTCCGTTTCCCTTCCCGAAAGGAAATGGAATTTCCTTTCGGGAAGGGAAACGGAATCTTGCGACCCCTTAAAAGAAAGACTTACAAACACTCTGGGAAGGAGATATCATCAAAAGAAATGCAATTGAAAAATAACCCAAAAACCAGAAAATCGGGAGAAATTGTGTCTACAAGAAAGTGGTCTGGGCGGAAATGTGGTGCAGTGCAAAGGACCAAAAGAGGCCAAAACTAACCTCACAGCTGTTGCAAAACCCGGGGAAAAATCAAAGACGCAGACACAACTCGGAGGGGAAGATATGAGGAACATGGCATGGATACATAAAGGGAAAAAAAACCAAAAAAATCTTTGCCAATGCAAAAGCCATCAAAAGGCATGGCATGCCATCCAGTGCAGAGACAGGCATGACATACACCAAGGCTTGCCAAAATTGATCCTCACTGAAGGCCAAAACAGAAAAGAAGGACTTACCAACACTCTGGAATGGAGATACTATCCAAGGAAATGAAATTGAAGGGAAAAAAAAAGGAAATTGAGAAATTTAGTGACTAGAAGAAAGTGGTCTGGGTGGAAATGTGGTGCAGTGCAAAGGACCAAAAGAGGCCAAAAGTAACCTCACAGCTGTTGCAAAAGCAGGGGAAAAATCAAGGAAGCAGACACAACTGGGAGGGGAAGAAATGAGGGACATGGCATGAATACCCATAAAAAAAAGGAAAAAAAAAAAAAAATCTTCGCCAAAGCAAATGCCATCAAAAGGCATGGCATGCCATCCAGTGCAGGGACTTGCAGCAAATCTTGTCCAACTTGTCCCCATTGAAATCGCAAGATTCCGTTTCCCTTCCCGAAAGGAAATGGAATTTCCTTTCGGGAAGGGAAACGGAATCTTGCGACCCCTTAAAAGAAAGACTTACAAACACTCTGGGAAGGAGATATCATCAAAAGAAATGCAATTGAAAAATAACCCAAAAACCAGAAAATCGGGAGAAATTGTGTCTACAAGAAAGTGGTCTGGGTGGAAATGTGGTGCAGTGCAAAGGACCAAAAGAGGCCAAAAGTAACCTCACAGCTGTTGCAAAAGCAGGGGAAAAATCAAGGAAGCAGACAAAACTTGGAGGGGAAGAAATGTGGAACATGGCACGGATACCCAAAAAAAAAAAAAAAAAAAACCAAACTTTTCCAAAGCAAGAGCCATCAAAAGGCATGGCATGCCATCCAGTGCAGAGACAGGCATGACATACACCAAGGCTTGCCAAAATTGATCCTCACTGAAGGCCAAAACAGAAAAGGAGGACTTACAAACACTCTGGAATGGAGATACTATCCAAGGAAATGAAATTGAAGGGAAAAAAAAAGGAAATTGAGAAATTTAGTGACTAGAAGAAAGTGGTCTGGGTGGAAATGTGGTGCAGTGCAAAGGACCAAAAGAGGCCAAAAGTAACCTCACAGCTGTTGCAAAAGCAGGGGAAAAATCAAGGAAGGAGACACAACTGGGAGGGGAAGAAATGAGGGACATGGCATGAATACCCATAAAAAAAAGGAAAAAAAAAAAAAATCTTCGCCAAAGCAAATGCCATCAAAAGGCATGGCATGCCATCCAGTGCAGGGACTTGCATGACATACACCAAGGCTTGCCAAAATTGATCCTCACTGAAGGCCAAAACAGAAAAGAAGGACTTACAAACACTCTGGAATGGAGATACTATCCAAGGAAATGAAATTGAAGGGAAAAAAAAAGGAAATTGAGAAATTTAGTGACTAGAAGAAAGTGGTCTGGGTGGAAATGTGGTGCAGTGCAAAGGACCAAAAGAGGCCAAAAGTAACCTCACAGCTGTTGCAAAAGCAGGGGAAAAATCAAGGAAGCAGACAAAACTTGGAGGGGAAGAAATGTGGGACATGGCACGGATACCCACAAAAAAAAAAGAAAAAAAACCCCAAACTTTTCCAAAGCAAGAGCCATCAAAAGGCATGGCATGCCATCCAGAGCAGAGACAGGCATGACATACACCAAGGCTTGCCAAAATTGATCCTCACTGAAGGCCAAAACAGAAAAGGAGGACTTACAAACACTCTGGAATGGAGATACTATCCAAGGAAATGAAATTGAAGGGAAAAAAAAAGGAAATTGAGAAATTTAGTGACTAGAAGAAAGTGGTCTGGGTGGAAATGTGGTGCAGTGCAAAGGACCAAAAGAGGCCAAAAGTTACCTCACAGCTGTTGCAAAAGCAGGGGAAAAATCAAGGAAGCAGACACAACTGGGAGGGGAAGAAATGAGGGACATGGCATGAATACCCATAAAAAAAAGGAAAAAAAAAAAAAATCTTCGCCAAAGCAAATGCCATCAAAAGGCATGGCATGCCATCCAGTGCAGGGACTTGCAGCAAATCTTGTCCAACTTGTCCCCATTGAAATCGCAAGATTCCGTTTCCCTTCCCGAAAGGAAATGGAATTTCCTTTCGGGAAGGGAAACGGAATCTTGCGACCCCTTAAAAGAAAGACTTACAAACACTCTGGGAAGGAGATATCATCAAAAGAAATGCAATTGAAAAATAACCCAAAAACCAGAAAATCGGGAGAAATTGTGTCTACAAGAAAGTGGTCTGGGTGGAAATGTGGTGCAGTGCAAAGGACCAAAAGAGGCCAAAAGTAACCTCACAGCTGTTGCAAAAGCAGGGGAAAAATCAAGGAAGCAGACAAAACTTGGAGGGGAAGAAATGTGGAACATGGCACGGATACCCAAAAAAAAAAAAAAAAAAAACCAAACTTTTCCAAAGCAAGAGCCATCAAAAGGCATGGCATGCCATCCAGTGCAGGGACTTGCAGCAAATCTTGTCCAACTTGTCCCCATTGAAATCGCAAGATTCCGTTTCCCTTCCCGAAAGGAAATGGAATTTCCTTTCGGGAAGGGAAACGGAATCTTGCGACCCCTTAAAAGAAAGACTTACAAACACTCTGGGAAGGAGATATCATCAAAAGAAATGCAATTGAAAAATAACCCAAAAACCAGAAAATCGGGAGAAATTGTGTCTACAAGAAAGTGGTCTGGGCGGAAATGTGGTGCAGTGCAAAGGACCAAAAGAGGCCAAAACTAACCTCACAGCTGTTGCAAAACCCGGGGAATAATCAAAGACGCAGACACAACTCGGAGGGGAAGATATGAGGAACATGGCATGGATACATAAAGGGAAAAAAAACCAAAAAAATCTTTGCCAATGCAAAAGCCATCAAAAGGCATGGCATGCCATCCAGTGCAGAGACAGGCATGACATACACCAAGGCTTGCCAAAATTGATCCTCACTGAAGGCCAAAACAGAAAAGAAGGACTTACCAACACTCTGGAATGGAGATACTATCCAAGGAAATGAAATTGAAGGGAAAAAAAAAGGAAATTGATAAATTTAGTGACTAGAAGAAAGTGGTCTGGGTGGAAATGTGGTGCAGTGCAAAGGACCAAAAGAGGCCAAAAGTAACCTCACAGCTGTTGCAAAAGCAGGGGAAAAATCAAGGAAGCAGACAAAACTTGGAGGGGAAGAAATGTGGAACATGGCACGGATACCCAAAAAAAAAAAAAAAAAAAAACCAAACATTTCCAAAGCAAGAGCCATCAAAAGGCATGGCATGCCATCCAGTGCAGAGACAGGCATGACATACACCAAGGCTTGCCAAAATTGATCCTCACTGAAGGCCAAAACAGAAAAGGAGGACTTACAAACACTCTGGAATGGAGATACTATCCAAGGAAATGAAATTGAAGGGAAAAAAAAAGGAAATTGAGAAATTTAGTGACTAGAAGAAAGTGGTCTGGGTGGAAATGTGGTGCAGTGCAAAGGACCAAAAGAGGCCAAAAGTAACCTCACAGCTGTTGCAAAAGCAGGGGAAAAATCAAGGAAGCAGACACAACTGGGAGGGGAAGAAATGAGGGACATGGCATGAATACCCATAAAAAAAAGGAAAAAAAAAAAAAAATCTTCGCCAAAGCAAATACCATCAAAAGGCATGGCATGCCATCCAGTGCAGGGACTTGCAGCAAATCTTGTCCAACTTGTCCCCATTGAAATCGCAAGATTCCGTTTCCCTTCCCGAAAGGAAATGGAATTTCCTTTTGGGAAGGGAAACGGAATCTTGCGACCCCTTAAAAGAAAGACTTACAAACACTCTGGGAAGGAGATATCATCAAAAGAAATGCAATTGAAAAATAACCCAAAAACCAGAAAATCGGGAGAAATTGTGTCTACAAGAAAGTGGTCTGGGTGGAAATGGCGTGCAGTGCAAAGGACCAAAAGAGGCCAAAACTAACCTCACAGCTGTTGCAAAACCCGGGGAAAAATCAAAGACACAGCCACAACTCGGAGGGGAAGATATGAGGAACATCGCATGGATACATAAAGGGAAAAAAAACCAAAATAATCTTTGCCAATGCAAAAGCCATCAAAAGGCATGGCATGCCATCCAGTGCAGAGACAGGCATGACATACACCAAGGCTTGCCAAAATTGATCCTCACTGAAGGCCAAAACAAAAAAGAAGGACTTACAAACACTCTGGAATGGAGATACTATCCAAGGAAATGAAATTGAAGGGAAAAAAAAAGGAAATTGAGAAATTTAGTGACTAGAAGAAAGTGGTCTGGGTGGAAATGTGGTGCAGTGCAAAGGACCAAAAGAGGCCAAAAGTTACCTCACAGATGTTGCAAAAGCAGGGGAAAAATCAAGGAAGCAGACACAACTGGGAGGGGAAGAAATGAGGGACATGGCATGAATACCCATAAAAAAAGGGAAAAAAAAAAAAAAATCTTCGCCAAAGCAAATGCCATCAAAAGGCATGGCATGCCATCCAGTGCAGGGACTTGCAGCAAATCTTGTCCAACTTGTCCCCATTGAAATCGCAAGATTCCGTTTCCCTTCCCGAAAGGAAATGGAATTTCCTTTCGGGAAGGGAAACGGAATCTTGCGACCCCTTAAAAGAAAGACTTACAAACACTCTGGGAAGGAGATATCATCAAAAGAAATGCAATTGAAAAATAACCCAAAAACCAGAAAATCGGGAGAAATTGTGTCTACAAGAAAGTGGTCTGGGTGGAAATGTGGTGCAGTGCAAAGGACCAAAAGAGGCCAAAAGTAACCTCACAGCTGTTGCAAAAGCAGGGGAAAAATCAAGGAAGCAGACAAAACTTGGAGGGGAAGAAATGTGGAACATGGCACGGATACCCAAAAAAAAAAAAAAAAAAAAAAAACCAAACTTTTCCAAAGCAAGAGCCATCAAAAGGCATGGCATGCCATCCAGTGCAGAGACAGGCAGGACATACACCAAGGCTTGCCAAAATTGATCCTCACTGAAGGCCAAAACAGAAAAGGAGGACTTACAAACACTCTGGAATGGAGATACTATCCAAGGAAATGAAATTGAAGGGAAAAAAAAAGGAAATTGAGAAATTTAGTGACTAGAAGAAAGTGGTCTGGGTGGAAATGTGGTGCAGTGCAAAGGACCAAAAGAGGCCAAAAGTAACCTCACAGCTGTTGCAAAAGCAGGGGAAAAATCAAGGAAGCAGACACAACTGGGAGGGGAAGAAATGAGGGACATGGCATGAATACCCATAAAAAAAAGGAAAAAAAAAAAAAAATCTTCGCCAAAGCAAATGCCAGCAAAAGGCATGGCATGCCATCCAGTGCAGGGACTTGCAGCAAATCTTGTCCAACTTGTCCCCATTGAAATCGCAAGATTCCGTTTCCCTTCCCGAAAGGAAATGGAATTTCCTTTTGGGAAGGGAAACGGAATCTTGCGACCCCTTAAAAGAAAGACTTACAAACACTCTGGGAAGGAGATATCATCAAAAGAAATGCAATTGAAAAATAACCCAAAAACCAGAAAATCGGGAGAAATTGTGTCTACAAGAAAGTGGTCTGGGTGGAAATGGCGTGCAGTGCAAAGGACCAAAAGAGGCCAAAACTAACCTCACAGCTGTTGCAAAACCCGGGGAAAAATCAAAGACACAGCCACAACTCGGAGGGGAAGATATGAGGAACATCGCATGGATACATAAAGGGAAAAAAAACCAAAATAATCTTTGCCAATGCAAAAGCCATCAAAAGGCATGGCATGCCATCCAGTGCAGAGACAGGCATGACATACACCAAGGCTTGCCAAAATTGATCCTCACTGAAGGCCAAAACAAAAAAGAAGGACTTACAAACACTCTGGAATGGAGATACTATCCAAGGAAATGAAATTGAAGGGAAAAAAAAAGGAAATTGAGAAATTTAGTGACTAGAAGAAAGTGGTCTGGGTGGAAATGTGGTGCAGTGCAAAGGACCAAAAGAGGCCAAAAGTTACCTCACAGATGTTGCAAAAGCAGGGGAAAAATCAAGGAAGCAGACACAACTGGGAGGGGAAGAAATGAGGGACATGGCATGAATACCCATAAAAAAAGGGAAAAAAAAAAAAAAATCTTCGCCAAAGCAAATGCCATCAAAAGGCATGGCATGCCATCCAGTGCAGGGACTTGCAGCAAATCTTGTCCAACTTGTCCCCATTGAAATCGCAAGATTCCGTTTCCCTTCCCGAAAGGAAATGGAATTTCCTTTCGGGAAGGGAAACGGAATCTTGCGACCCCTTAAAAGAAAGACTTACAAACACTCTGGGAAGGAGATATCATCAAAAGAAATGCAATTGAAAAATAACCCAAAAACCAGAAAATCGGGAGAAATTGTGTCTACAAGAAAGTGGTCTGGGTGGAAATGTGGTGCAGTGCAAAGGACCAAAAGAGGCCAAAAGTAACCTCACAGCTGTTGCAAAAGCAGGGGAAAAATCAAGGAAGCAGACAAAACTTGGAGGGGAAGAAATGTGGAACATGGCACGGATACCCAAAAAAAAAAAAAAAAAAAAAAACCAAACTTTTCCAAAGCAAGAGCCATCAAAAGGCATGGCATGCCATCCAGTGCAGAGACAGGCAGGACATACACCAAGGCTTGCCAAAATTGATCCTCACTGAAGGCCAAAACAGAAAAGGAGGACTTACAAACACTCTGGAATGGAGATACTATCCAAGGAAATGAAATTGAAGGGAAAAAAAAAGGAAATTGAGAAATTTAGTGACTAGAAGAAAGTGGTCTGGGTGGAAATGTGGTGCAGTGCAAAGGACCAAAAGAGGCCAAAAGTAACCTCACAGCTGTTGCAAAAGCAGGGGAAAAATCAAGGAAGCAGACACAACTGGGAGGGGAAGAAATGAGGGACATGGCATGAATACCCATAAAAAAAAGGAAAAAAAAAAAAAAATCTTCGCCAAAGCAAATGCCAGCAAAAGGCATGGCATGCCATCCAGTGCAGGGACTTGCAGCAAATCTTGTCCAACTTGTCCCCATTGAAATCGCAAGATTCCGTTTCCCTTCCCGAAAGGAAATGGAATTTCCTTTTGGGAAGGGAAACGGAATCTTGCGACCCCTTAAAAGAAAGACTTACAAACACTCTGGGAAGGAGATATCATCAAAAGAAATGCAATTGAAAAATAACCCAAAAACCAGAAAATCGGGAGAAATTGTGTCTACAAGAAAGTGGTCTGGGTGGAAATGGCGTGCAGTGCAAAGGACCAAAAGAGGCCAAAACTAACCTCACAGCTGTTGCAAAACCCGGGGAAAAATCAAAGACACAGCCACAACTCGGAGGGGAAGATATGAGGAACATCGCATGGATACATAAAGGGAAAAAAAACCAAAATAATCTTTGCCAATGCAAAAGCCATCAAAAGGCATGGCATGCCATCCAGTGCAGAGACAGGCATGACATACACCAAGGCTTGCCAAAATTGATCCTCACTGAAGGCCAAAACAAAAAAGAAGGACTTACAAACACTCTGGAATGGAGATACTATCCAAGGAAATGAAATTGAAGGGAAAAAAAAAGGAAATTGAGAAATTTAGTGACTAGAAGAAAGTGGTCTGGGTGGAAATGTGGTGCAGTGCAAAGGACCAAAAGAGGCCAAAAGTTACCTCACAGCTGTTGCAAAAGCAGGGGAAAAATCAAGGAAGCAGACACAACTGGGAGGGGAAGAAATGAGGGACATGGCATGAATACCCATAAAAAAAGGGAAAAAAAAAAAAAAATCTTCGCCAAAGCAAATGCCATCAAAAGGCATGGCATGCCATCCAGTGCAGGGACTTGCAGCAAATCTTGTCCAACTTGTCCCCATTGAAATCGCAAGATTCCGTTTCCCTTCCCGAAAGGAAATGGAATTTCCTTTCGGGAAGGGAAACGGAATCTTGCGACCCCTTAAAAGAAAGACTTACAAACACTCTGGGAAGGAGATATCATCAAAAGAAATGCAATTGAAAAATAACCCAAAAACCAGAAAATCGGGAGAAATTGTGTCTACAAGAAAGTGGTCTGGGTGGAAATGTGGTGCAGTGCAAAGGACCAAAAGAGGCCAAAAGTAACCTCACAGCTGTTGCAAAAGCAGGGGAAAAATCAAGGAAGCAGACACAACTGGGAGGGGAAGAAATGAGGGACATGGCATGAATACCCATAAAAAAAAGGAAAAAAAAAAAAAAATCTTCGCCAAAGCAAATGCCATCAAAAGGCATGGCATGCCATCCAGTGCAGGGACTTGCATGACATACACCAAGGCTTGCCAAAATTGATCCTCACTGAAGGCCAAAACAGAAAAGAAGGACTTACAAACACTCTGGAATGGAGATACTATCCAAGGAAATGAAATTGAAGGGAAAAAAAAAGGAAATTGAGAAATTTAGTGACTAGAAGAAAGTGGTCTGGGTGGAAATGTGGTGCAGTGCAAAGGACCAAAAGAGGCCAAAAGTAACCTCACAGCTGTTGCAAAAGCAGGGGAAAAATCAAGGAAGCAGACAAAACTTGGAGGGGAAGAAATGTGGAACATGGCACGGATACCCAAAAAAAAAAAAAAAAAAAACCAAACTTTTCCAAAGCAAGAGCCATCAAAAGGCATGGCATGCCATCCAGTGCAGAGACAGGCAGGACATACACCAAGGCTTGTCAAAATTGATCCTCACTGAAGGCCAAAACAGAAAAGGAGGACTTACCAACACTCTGGAATGGAGATACTATCCAAGGAAATGAAATTGAAGGGAAAAAAAAAGGAAATTGAGAAATTTAGTGACTAGAAGAAAGTGGTCTGGGTGGAAATGTGGTGCAGTGCAAAGGACCAAAAGAGGCCAAAAGTTACCTCACAGCTGTTGCAAAAGCAGGGGAAAAATCAAGGAAGCAGACACAACTGGGAGGGGAAGAAATGAGGGACATGGCATGAATACCCATAAAAAAAAGGAAAAAAAAAAAAAATCTTCGCCAAAGCAAATGCCATCAAAAGGCATGGCATGCCATCCAGTGCAGGGACTTGCATGACATACACCAAGGCTTGCCAAAATTGATCCTCACTGAAGGCCAAAACAGAAAAGAAGGACTTACAAACACTCTGGAATGGAGATACTATCCAAGGAAATGAAATTGAAGGGAAAAAAAAAGGAAATTGAGAAATTTAGTGACTAGAAGAAAGTGGTCTGGGTGGAAATGTGGTGCAGTGCAAAGGACCAAAAGAGGCCAAAAGTAACCTCACAGCTGTTGCAAAAGCAGGGGAAAAATCAAGGAAGCAGACAAAACTTGGAGGGGAAGAAATGTGGGACATGGCACGGATACCCACAAAAAAAAAAGAAAAAAAACCCCAAACTTTTCCAAAGCAAGAGCCATCAAAAGGCATGGCATGCCATCCAGAGCAGAGACAGGCATGACATACACCAAGGCTTGCCAAAATTGATCCTCACTGAAGGCCAAAACAGAAAAGGAGGACTTACAAACACTCTGGAATGGAGATACTATCCAAGGAAATGAAATTGAAGGGAAAAAAAAAGGAAATTGAGAAATTTAGTGACTAGAAGAAAGTGGTCTGGGTGGAAATGTGGTGCAGTGCAAAGGACTAAAAGAGGCCAAAGGTAACCTCACAGCTGTTGCAAAAGCAGGGGAAAAATCAAGGAAGCAGACAAAACTTGGAGGGGAAGAAATGTGGAACATGGCACGGATACCCAAAAAAAAAAAAAAAAAAAAAACCCAAACTTTTCCAAAGCAAGAGCCATCAAAAGGCATGGCATGCCATCCAGTGCAGAGACAGGCAGGACATACACCAAGGCTTGCCAAAATTGATCCTCACTGAAGGCCAAAACAGAAAAGGAGGACTTACAAACACTCTGGAATGGAGATACTATCCAAGGAAATGAAATTGAAGGGAAAAAAAAAGGAAATTGAGAAATTTAGTGACTAGAAGAAAGTGGTCTGGGTGGAAATGTGGTGCAGTGCAAAGGACCAAAAGAGGCCAAAAGTTACCTCACAGCTGTTGCAAAAGCAGGGGAAAAATCAAGGAAGCAGACACAACTGGGAGGGGAAGAAATGAGGGACATGGCATGAATACCCATAAAAAAAAGGAAAAAAAAAAAAAAATCTTCGCCAAAGCAAATGCCATCAAAAGGCATGGCATGCCATCCAGTGCAGGGACTTGCATGACATACACCAAGGCTTGCCAAAATTGATCCTCACTGAAGGCCAAAACAGAAAAGAAGGACTTACAAACACTCTGGAATGGAGATACTATCCAAGGAAATGAAATTGAAGGGAAAAAAAAAGGAAATTGAGAAATTTAGTGACTAGAAGAAAGTGGTCTGGGTGGAAATGTGGTGCAGTGCAAAGGACCAAAAGAGGCCAAAAGTAACCTCACAGCTGTTGCAAAAGCAGGGGAAAAATCAAGGAAGCAGACAAAACTTGGAGGGAAAGAAATGTGGGACATGGCACGGATACCCACAAAAAAAAAAGAAAAAAAACCCCAAACTTTTCCAAAGCAAGAGCCATCAAAAGGCATGGCATGCCATCCAGAGCAGAGACAGGCATGACATACACCAAGGCTTGCCAAAATTGATCCTCACTGAAGGCCAAAACAGAAAAGGAGGACTTACAAACACTCTGGAATGGAGATACTATCCAAGGAAATGAAATTGAAGGGAAAAAAAAAGGAAATTGAGAAATTTAGTGACTAGAAGAAAGTGGTCTGGGTGGAAATGTGGTGCAGTGCAAAGGACCAAAAGAGGCCAAAAGTTACCTCACAGCTGTTGCAAAAGCAGGGGAAAAATCAAGGAAGCAGACACAACTGGGAGGGGAAGAAATGAGGGACATGGCATGAATACCCATAAAAAAAAGGAAAAAAAAAAAAAAATCTTCGCCAAAGCAAATGCCATCAAAAGGCATGGCATGCCATCCAGTGCAGGGACTTGCAGCAAATCTTGTCCAACTTGTCCCCATTGAAATCGCAAGATTCCGTTTCCCTTCCCGAAAGGAAATGGAATTTCCTTTCGGGAAGGGAAACGGAATCTTGCGACCCCTTAAAAGAAAGACTTACAAACACTCTGGGAAGGAGATATCATCAAAAGAAATGCAATTGAAAAATAACCCAAAAACCAGAAAATCGGGAGAAATTGTGTCTACAAGAAAGTGGTCTGGGTGGAAATGAGGTGCAGTGCAAAGGACCAAAAGAGGCCAAAAGTAACCTCACAGCTGTTGCAAAACCCGGGGAAAAATCAAAGACGCAGACACAACTCGGAGGGGAAGATATGAGGAACATGGCATGGATACATAAAGGGAAAAAAAACCAAAAAAATCTTTGCCAATGCAAAAGCCATCAAAAGGCATGGCATGCCATCCAGTGCAGAGACAGGCATGACATACACCAAGGCTTGCCAAAATTGATCCTCACTGAAGGCCAAAACAGAAAAGAAGGACTTACAAACACTCTGGAATGGAGATACTATCCAAGGAAATGAAATTGAAGGGAAAAAAAAAGGAAATTGAGAAATTTAGTGACTAGAAGAAAGTGGTCTGGGTGGAAATGTGGTGCAGTGCAAAGGACCAAAAGAGGCCAAAAGTTACCTCACAGCTGTTGCAAAAGCAGGGGAAAAATCAAGGAAGCAGACACAACTGGGAGGGGAAGAAATGTGGGACATGGCACGGATACCCAAAAAAAAAAAGAAAAAAAAACCCAAACTTTTCCAAAGCAAATGCCATCAAAAGGCATGGCATGCCATCCAGAGCAGAGACAGGCATGACATACACCAAGGGTTGCCAAAATTGATCCTCACTGAAGGCCAAAACAGAAAAGAAGGACTTACAAACACTCTGGAATGGAGATACTATCCAAGGAAATGAAATTGAAGGGAAAAAAAAAGGAAATTGAGAAATTTAGTGACTAGAAGAAAGTGGTCTGGGTGGAAATGTGGTGCAGTGCAAAGGACCAAAAGAGGCCAAAAGTTTCCTCACAGCTGTTGCAAAAGCAGGGGAAAAATCAAGGAAGCAGACACAAATGGGAGGGGAAAAAATGAGGGACATGGCATGAATACCCATAAAAAAAAGGAAAAAAAAAAAAAATCTTCGCCAAAGCAAATGCCATCAAAAGGCATGGCATGCCATCCAGTGCAGGGACTTGCAGCAAATCTTGTCCAACTTGTCCCCATTGAAATCGCAAGATTCCGTTTCCCTTCCCGAAAGGAAATGGAATTTCCTTTCGGGAAGGGAAACGGAATCTTGCGACCCCTTAAAAGAAAGACTTACAAACACTCTGGGAAGGAGATATCATCAAAAGAAATGCAATTGAAAAATAACCCAAAAACCAGAAAATCGGGAGAAATTGTGTCTACAAGAAAGTGGTCTGGGTGGAAATGAGGTGCAGTGCAAAGGACCAAAAGAGGCCAAAAGTAACCTCACAGCTGTTGCAAAACCCGGGGAAAAATCAAAGACACAGACACAACTCGGAGGGGAAGATATGAGGAACATGGCATGGATACATAAAGGGAAAAAAAACCAAAAAAATCTTTGCCAATGCAAAAGCCATCAAAAGGCATGGCATGCCATCCAGTGCAGAGACAGGCATGACATACACCAAGGCTTGCCAAAATTGATCCTCACTGAAGGCCAAAACAGAAAAGAAGGACTTACAAACACTCTGGAATGGAGATACTATCCAAGGAAATGAAATTGAAGGGAAAAAAAAAGGAAATTGAGAAATTTAGTGATTTAGTGACTAGAAGAAAGTGGTCTGGGTGGAAATGTGGTGCAGTGCAACGGACCAAAAGAGGCCAAAAGTTACCTCACAGCTGTTGCAAAAGCAGGGGAAAAATCAAGGAAGCAGACACAACTGGGAGGGGAAGAAATGAGGGACATGGCATGAATACCCATAAAAAAAAGGAAAAAAAAAAAAATCTTCGCCAAAGCAAATGCCATCAAAAGGCATGGCATGCCATCCAGTGCAGGGACTTGCAGCAAATCTTGTCCAACTTGTCCCCATTGAAATCGCAAGATTCCGTTTCCCTTCCCGAAAGGAAATGGAATTTCCTTTCGGGAAGGGAAACGGAATCTTGCGACCCCTTAAAAGAAAGACTTACAAACACTCTGGGAAGGAGATATCATCAAAAGAAATGCAATTGAAAAATAACCCAAAAACCAGAAAATCGGGAGAAATTGTGTCTACAAGAAAGTGGTCTGGGTGGAAATGTGGTGCAGTGCAAAGGACCAAAAGAGGCCCAAACTAACCTCACAGCTGTTGCAAAACCCGGGGAAAAATCAAAGACGCAGACACAACTCGGAGGGGAAGATATGAGGAACATGGCATGGATACATAAAGGGAAAAAAAACCAAAAAAATCTTTGCCAATGCAAAAGCCATCAAAAGGCATGGCATGCCATCCAGTGCAGAGACAGGCATGACATACACCAAGGCTTGCCAAAATTGATCCTCACTGAAGGCCAAAACAGAAAAGAAGGACTTACAAACACTCTGGAATGGAGATACTATCCAAGGAAATGAAATTGAAGGGAAAAAAAAAGGAAATTGAGAAATTTAGTGACTACAAGAAAGTGGTCTGGGTGGAAATGTGGTGCAGTGCAAAGGACCAAAAGAGGCCAAAAGTAACCTCACAGCTGTTGCAAAAGCAGGGGAAAAATCAAGGAAGCAGACACAACTTGGAGGGGAAGAAATGTGGGACATGGCACAGATACCCAAAAAAAAAAAAAAAAAAAAAACCAAACTTTTCCAAAGCAAGAGCCATCAAAAGGCATGGCATGCCATCCAGAGCAGAGACAGGCATGACATACACCAAGGCTTGCCAAAATTGATCCTCACTGAAGGCCAAAACAGAAAAGGAGGACTTACAAACACTCTGGAATGGAGATACTATCCAAGGAAATGAAATTGAAGGGAAAAAAAAAGGAAATTTAGTGATTTAGTGACTAGAAGAAAGTGGTCTGGGTGGAAATGTGGTGCAGTGCAAAGGACCAAAAGAGGCCAAAAGTAACCTCACAGCTGTTGCAAAAGCAGGGGAAAAATCAAGGAAGCAGACACAACTGGGAGGGGAAGAAATGTGGAACATGGCACGGATACCCACAAAAAAAAAAAGAAAAAAAACCCCAAACTTTTCCAAAGCAAGAGCCATCAAAAGGCATGGCATGACATCCAGAGCAGAGACAGGCATGACATACACCAAGGCTTGCCAAAATTGATCCTCACTGAAGGCCAAAACAGAAAAGGAGGACTTACAAACACTCTGGAATGGAGATACTATCCAAGGAAATGAAATTGAAGGGGAAAAAAAAGGAAATTGAGAAATTTAGTGACTAGAAGAAAGTGGTCTGGGTGGAAATGTGGTGCAGTGCAAAGGACCAAAAGAGGCCAAAAGTTACCTCACAGCTGTTGCAAAAGCAGGGGAAAAATCAAGGAAGCAGACACAACTGGGAGGGGAAGAAATGTGGGACATGGCATGAATACCCATAAAAATAAGGAAAAAAAAAACCAAACTTTTCCAAAGCAAGAGCCATCAAAAGGCATGGCATGCCATCCAGAGCAGAGACAGGCATGACATACAACAAGGCTTGCCAAAATTGATCCTCACTGAAGGCCAAAACAGAAAAGAAGGACTTACCAACACTCTGGAATGGAAATACTATCCAAGGAAATGAAATTGAAGGGAAAAAAAAAGGAAATTGAGAAATTTAGTGACTAGAAGAAAGTGGTCTGGGTGGAAATGTGGTGCAGTGCAAAGGACCAAAAGAGGCCAAAAGTAACCTCACAGCTGTTGCAAAAGCAGGGGAAAAATCAAGGAAGCAGACAAAACTTGGAGGGGAAGAAATGTGGGGAACATGGCACGGATACCCAAAAAAAAAAAGAAAAAAAAAACCAAACTTTTCCAAAGCAAGAGCCATCAAAAGGCATGGCATGCCATCCAGAGCAGAGACAGGCATGACATACACCAAGGCTTGCCAAAATTGATCCTCACTGAAGGCCAAAACAAAAAAGAAGGACTTACCAACACTCTGGAATGGAGATACTATCCAAGGAAATGAAATTGAAGGGAAATAAAAAGGAAATTGAGAAATTTAGTGACTAGAAGAAAGTGGTCTGGGTGGAAATGTGGTGCAGTGCAAAGGACCAAAAGAGGCCAAAAGTAACCTCACAGCTGTTGCAAAAGCAGGGGAAAAATCAAGGAAGCAGACAAAACTTGGAGGGGAAGAAATGTGGGACATGGCACGGATACCCAAAAAAAAAAAGAAAAAAAAAACCAAACTTTTCCAAAGCAAGAGCCATCAAAAGGCATGGCATGCCATCCAGAGCAGAGACAGGCATGACATACACCAAGGCTTGCCAAAATTGATCCTCACTGAAGGCCAAAACAGAAAAGAAGGACTTACAAACACTCTGGAATGGAGATACTATCCAAGGAAATGAAATTGAAGGGAAAAAAAAAGGAAATTGAGAAATTTAGTGACTAGAAGAAAGTGGTCTGGGTGGAAATGTGGTGCAGTGCAAAGGACCAAAAGAGGCCAAAAGTTACCTCACAGCTGTTGCAAAAGCAGGGGAAAAATCAAGGAAGCAGACACAACTGGGAGGGGAAGAAATGTGGGACATGGCATGAATACCCATAAAAATAAGGAAAAAAAAAACCAAACTTTTCCAAAGCAAGAGCCATCAAAAGGCATGGCATGCCATCCAGAGCAGAGACAGGCATGACATACACCAAGGCTTGCCAAAATTGATCCTCACTGAAGGCCAAAACAGAAAAGGAGGACTTACAAACACTCTGGAATGGAGATACTATCCAAGGAAATGAAATTGAAGGGAAAAAAAAAGGAAATTGAGAAATTTAGTGACTAGAAGAAAGTGGTCTGGGTGGAAATGTGGTGCCGTGCAAAGGACCAAAAGAGGCCAAAAGTTACCTCACAGCTGTTGCAAAAGCAGGGGAAAAATCAAGGAAGCAGGCACAACTGGGAGGGGAAGAAATGAGGGACATGGCATGAATACCCATAAAAAAAAGGAAAAAAAAAAAAAAATCTTCGCCAAAGCAAATGCCATCAAAAGGCATGGCATGCCATCCAGTGCAGGGACTTGCAGCAAATCTTGTCCAACTTGTCCCCATTGAAATCGCAAGATTCCGTTTCCCTTCCCGAAAGGAAATGGAATTTCCTTTCGGGAAGGGAAACGGAATCTTGCGACCCCTTAAAAGAAAGACTTACAAACACTCTGGGAAGGAGATATCATCAAAAGAAATGCAATTGAAAAATAACCCAAAAACCAGAAAATCGGGAGAAATTGTGTCTAAAGATAGTGGTCTGGGTGGAAATGAGGTGCAGTGCAAAGGACCAAAAGAGGCCAAAACTAACCTCACAGCTGTTGCAAAACCCGGGGAAAAATCAAAGGCGCAGACACAACTCGGAGGGGAAGATATGAGGAACATGGCACGAACACATAAAGGGAAAAAAAACCAAAAAAATCTTTGCCAATGCAAAAGCATTCAAAAGGCATGGCATGCCATCCAGAGCAGAGACAGGCATGACATACACCAAGGCTTGCCAAAATTGATCCTCACTGAAGGCCAAAACAGAAAAGAAGGACTTACCAACACTCTGGAATGGAGATACTATCCAAGGAAATGAAATTGAAGGGAAATAAAAAGGAAATTGAGAAATTTAGTGACTAGAAGAAAGTGGTCTGGGTGGAAATGTGGTGCAGTGCAAAGGACCAAAAGAGGCCAAAAGTAACCTCACAGCTGTTGCAAAAGCAGGGGAAAAATCAAGGAAGCAGACACAACTTGGAGGGGAAGAAATGTGGGACATGGCATGAATACCCATAAAAAAAAGGAAAAAAAAAAAAAATCTTCGCCAAAGCAAATGCCATCAAAAGGCATGGCATGCCATCCAGTGCAGGGACTTGCAGCAAATCTTGTCCAACTTGTCCCCATTGAAATCGCAAGATTCCGTTTCCCTTCCCGAAAGGAAATGGAATTTCCTTTCGGGAAGGGAAACGGAATCTTGAGACCCCTTAAAAGAAAGACTTACAAACACTCTGGGAAGGAGATATCATCAAAAGAAATGCAATTGAAAAATAACCCAAAAACCAGAAAATCGGGAGAAATTGTGTCTACAAGAAAGTGGTCTGGGTGGAAATGAGGTGCAGTGCAAAGGACCAAAAGAGGCCAAAACTAACCTCACAGCTGTTGCAAAACCCGGGGAAAAATCAAAGACGCAGACACAACTCGGAGGGGAAGATATGAGGAACATGGCATGGATACATAAAGGGAAAAAAAACCAAAAAAATCTTTGCCAATGCAAAAGCCATCAAAAGGCATGGCATGCCATCCAGTGCAGAGACAGGCATGACATACACCAAGGCTTGCCAAAATTGATCCTCACTGAAGGCCAAAACAGAAAAGAAGGACTTACCAACACTCTGGAATGGAGATACTATCCAAGGAAATGAAATTGAAGGGGAAAAAAAAGGAAATTGAGAAATTTAGTGACTACAAGAAAGTGGTCTGGGTGGAAATGTGGTGCAGTGCAAAGGACCAAAAGAGGCCAAAAGTAACCTCACAGCTGTTGCAAAAGCAGGGGAAAAATCAAGGAAGCAGACACAACTTGGAGGGGAAGAAATGTGGGACATGGCACAGATACCCAAAAAAAAAAAAAAAAAAAAAACCAAACTTTTCCAAAGCAAGAGCCATCAAAAGGCATGGCATGCCATCCAGAGCAGAGACAGGCATGACATACACCAAGGCTTGCCAAAATTGATCCTCACTGAAGGCCAAAACAGAAAAGAAGGACTTACAAACACTCTGGAATGGAGATACTATCCAAGGAAATGAAATTGAAGGGAAAAAAAAAGGAAATTGAGAAATTTAGTGACTACAAGAAAGTGGTCTGGGTGGAAATGTGGTGCAGTGCAAAGGACCAAAAGAGGCCAAAAGTTACCTCACAGCTGTTGCAAAAGCAGGGGAAAAATCAAGGAAGCAGACACAACTGGGAGGGGAAGAAATGAGGGACATGGCATGAATACCCATAAAAAAAAGGAAAAAAAAAAAAAATCTTCGCCAAAGCAAATGCCATCAAAAGGCATGGCATGCCATCCAGTGCAGGGACTTGCAGCAAATCTTGTCCAACTTGTCCCCATTGAAATCGCAAGATTCCGTTTCCCTTCCCGAAAGGAAATGGAATTTCCTTTCGGGAAGGGAAACGGAATCTTGCGACCCCTTAAAAGAAAGACTTACAAACACTCTGGGAAGGAGATATCATCAAAAGAAATGCAATTGAAAAATAACCCAAAAACCAGAAAATCGGGAGAAATTGTGTCTACAAGAAAGTGGTCTGGGTGGAAATGAGGTGCAGTGCAAAGGACCAAAAGAGGCCAAAACTAACCTCACAGCTGTTGCAAAACCCGGGGAAAAATCAAAGACACAGACACAACTCGGAGGGGAAGATATGAGGAACATGGCATGGATACATAAAGGGAAAAAAAACCAAAAAAATCTTTGCCAATGCAAAAGCCATCAAAAGGCATGGCATGCCATCCAGTGCAGAGACAGGCATGACATACACCAAGGCTTGCCAAAATTGATCCTCACTGAAGGCCAAAACAAAAAAGAAGGACTTACCAACACTCTGGAATGGAGATACTATCCAAGGAAATGAAATTGAAGGGAAATAAAAAGGAAATTGAGAAATTTAGTGACTAGAAGAAAGTGGTCTGGGTGGAAATGTGGTGCAGTGCAAAGGACCAAAAGAGGCCAAAAGTAACCTCACAGCTGTTGCAAAAGCAGGGGAAAAATCAAGGAAGCAGACACAACTTGGAGGGGAAGAAATGTGGGACATGGCATGAATACCCATAAAAAAAAGGAAAAAAAAAAAAAAATCTTCGCCAAAGCAAATGCCATCAAAAGGCATGGCATGCCATCCAGTGCAGGGACTTGCAGCAAATCTTGTCCAACTTGTCCCCATTGAAATCGCAAGATTCCGTTTCCCTTCCCGAAAGGAAATGGAATTTCCTTTCGGGAAGGGAAACGGAATCTTGAGACCCCTTAAAAGAAAGACTTACAAACACTCTGGGAAGGAGATATCATCAAAAGAAATGCAATTGAAAAATAACCCAAAAACCAGAAAATCGGGAGAAATTGTGTCTACAAGAAAGTGGTCTGGGTGGAAATGAGGTGCAGTGCAAAGGACCAAAAGAGGCCAAAACTAACCTCACAGCTGTTGCAAAACCCGGGGAAAAATCAAAGACGCAGACACAACTCGGAGGGGAAGATATGAGGAACATGGCATGGATACATAAAGGGAAAAAAAACCAAAAAAATCTTTGCCAATGCAAAAGCCATCAAAAGGCATGGCATGCCATCCAGTGCAGAGACAGGCATGACATACACCAAGGCTTGCCAAAATTGATCCTCACTGAAGGCCAAAACAAAAAAGAAGGACTTACCAACACTCTGGAATGGAGATACTATCCAAGGAAATGAAATTGAAGGGAAAAAAAAAGGAAATTGAGAAATTTAGTGACTACAAGAAAGTGGTCTGGGTGGAAATGTGGTGCAGTGCAAAGGACCAAAAGAGGCCAAAAGTTACCTCACAGCTGTTGCAAAAGCAGGGGAAAAATCAAGGAAGCAGACACAACTGGGAGGGGAAGAAATGTGGGACATGGCACGGATACCCAAAAAAAAAAAGAAAAAAAAACCCAAACTTTTCCAAAGCAAATGCCATCAAAAGGCATGGCATGCCATCCAGAGCAGAGACAGGCATGACATACACCAAGGCTTGCCAAAATTGATCCTCACTGAAGGCCAAAACAGAAAAGAAGGACTTACAAACACTCTGGAATGGAGATACTATCCAAGGAAATGAAATTGAAGGGAAAAAAAAAGGAAATTGAGAAATTTAGTGACTAGAAGAAAGTGGTCTGGGTGGAAATGTGGTGCAGTGCAAAGGACCAAAAGAGGCCAAAAGTTTCCTCACAGCTGTTGCAAAAGCAGGGGAAAAATCAAGGAAGCAGACACAACTGGGAGGGGAAAAAATGAGGGACATGGCATGAATACCCATAAAAAAAAGGAAAAAAAAAAAAAATCTTCGCCAAAGCAAATGCCATCAAAAGGCATGGCATGCCATCCAGTGCAGGGACTTGCAGCAAATCTTGTCCAACTTGTCCCCATTGAAATCGCAAGATTCCGTTTCCCTTCCCGAAAGGAAATGGAATTTCCTTTCGGGAAGGGAAACGGAATCTTGCGACCCCTTAAAAGAAAGACTTACAAACACTCTGGGAAGGAGATATCATCAAAAGAAATGCAATTGAAAAATAACCCAAAAACCAGAAAATCGGGAGAAATTGTGTCTACAAGAAAGTGGTCTGGGTGGAAATGAGGTGCAGTGCAAAGGACCAAAAGAGGCCCAAACTAACCTCACAGCAGTTGCAAAACCCGGGGAAAAATCAAAGACGCAGACACAACTCGGAGGGGAATATATGAGGAACATCGCATGGATACATAAAGGGAAAAAAAACCAAAAAAATCTTTGCCAATGCAAAAGCCATCAAAAGGCATGGCATGCCATCCAGTGCAGAGACAGGCATGACATACACCAAGGCTTGCCAAAATTGATCCTCACTGAAGGCCAAAACAAAAAAGAAGGACTTACCAACACTCTGGAATGGAGATACTATCCAAGGAAATGAAATTGAAGGGGAAAAAAAAGGAAATTGAGAAATTTAGTGACTACAAGAAAGTGGTCTGGGTGGAAATGTGGTGCAGTGCAAAGGACCAAAAGAGGCCAAAAGTAACCTCACAGCTGTTGCAAAAGCAGGGGAAAAATCAAGGAAGCAGACACAACTTGGAGGGGAAGAAATGTGGGACATGGCACAGATACCCAAAAAAAAAAAAAAAAAAAAAACCAAACTTTTCCAAAGCAAGAGCCATCAAAAGGCATGGCATGCCATCCAGAGCAGAGACAGGCATGACATACACCAAGGCTTGCCAAAATTGATCCTCACTGAAGGCCAAAACAGAAAAGAAGGACTTACAAACACTCTGGAATGGAGATACTATCCAAGGAAATGAAATTGAAGGGAAAAAAAAAGGAAATTGAGAAATTTAGTGACTACAAGAAAGTGGTCTGGGTGGAAATGTGGTGCAGTGCAAAGGACCAAAAGAGGCCAAAAGTTACCTCACAGCTGTTGCAAAAGCAGGGGAAAAATCAAGGAAGCAGACACAACTGGGAGGGGAAGAAATGAGGGACATGGCATGAATACCCATAAAAAAAAGGAAAAAAAAAAAAAATCTTCGCCAAAGCAAATGCCATCAAAAGGCATGGCATGCCATCCAGTGCAGGGACTTGCAGCAAATCTTGTCCAACTTGTCCCCATTGAAATCGCAAGATTCCGTTTCCCTTCCCGAAAGGAAATGGAATTTCCTTTCGGGAAGGGAAACGGAATCTTGCGACCCCTTAAAAGAAAGACTTACAAACACTCTGGGAAGGAGATATCATCAAAAGAAATGCAATTGAAAAATAACCCAAAAACCAGAAAATCGGGAGAAATTGTGTCTACAAGAAAGTGGTCTGGGTGGAAATGAGGTGCAGTGCAAAGGACCAAAAGAGGCCAAAACTAACCTCACAGCTGTTGCAAAACCCGGGGAAAAATCAAAGACACAGACACAACTCGGAGGGGAAGATATGAGGAACATGGCATGGATACATAAAGGGAAAAAAAACCAAAAAAATCTTTGCCAATGCAAAAGCCATCAAAAGGCATGGCATGCCATCCAGTGCAGAGACAGGCATGACATACACCAAAGCTTGCCAAAATTGATCCTCACTGAAGGCCAAAACAAAAAAGAAGGACTTACCAACACTCTGGAATGGAGATACTATCCAAGGAAATGAAATTGAAGGGAAAAAAAAAGGAAATTGAGAAATTTAGTGACTAGAAGAAAGTGGTCTGGGTGGAAATGTGGTGCAGTGCAAAGGACCAAAAGAGGCCAAAGTAACCTCACAGCTGTTGCAAAAGCAGGGGAAAAATCAAGGAAGCAGACAAAACTTGGAGGGGAAGAAATGTGGAACATGGCACGGATACCCACAAAAAAAAAGGAAAAAAAAAACCAAACTTTTCCAAAGCAAGAGCCATCAAAAGGCATGGCATGCCATCCAGAGCAGAGACAGGCATGACATACACCAAGGCTTGCCAAAATTGATCCTCACTGAAGGCCAAAACAGAAAAGGAGGACTTACAAACACTCTGGAATGGAGATACTATCCAAGGAAATGAAATTGAAGGGAAAAAAAAAGGAAATTGAGGAATTTAGTGACTAGAAGAAAGTGGTCTGGGTGGAAATGTGGTGCAGTGCAAAGGACCAAAAGAGGCCAAAAGTAACCTCACAGCTGTTGCAAAAGCAGGGGAAAAATCAAGGAAGCAGACACAACTGGGAGGGGAAGAAATGTGGAACATGGCACGGATACCCACAAAAAAAAAAAGAAAAAAAACCCCAAACTTCTCCAAAGCAAGAGCCATCAAAAGGCATGGCATGACATCCAGAGCAGAGACAGGCATGACATACACCAAGGCTTGCCAAAATTGATCCTCACTGAAGGCCAAAACAGAAAAGGAGGACTTACAAGCACTCTGGAATGGAGATACTATCCAAGGAAATGAAATTGAAGGGAAAAAAAAAGGAAATTGAGAAATTTAGTGACTAGAAGAAAGTGGTCTGGGTGGAAATGTGGTGCAGTGCAAAGGACCAAAAGAGGCCAAAAGTTACCTCACAGCTGTTGCAAAAGCAGGGGAAAAATCAAGGAAGCAGACACAACTGGGAGGGGAAGAAATGTGGGACATGGCATGAATACCCATAAAAATAAGGAAAAAAAACCCCAAACTTTTCCAAAGCAAGAGCCATCAAAAGGCATGGCATGACATCCAGAGCAGAGACAGGCATGACATACACCAAGGCTTGCCAAAATTGATCCTCACTGAAGGCCAAAACAGATAAGGAGGACTTACAAGCACTCTGGAATGGAGATACTATCCAAGGAAATGAAATTGAAGGGAAAAAAAAAGGAAATTGAGAAATTTAGTGACTAGAAGAAAGTGGTCTGGGTGGAAATGTGGTGCAGTGCAAAGGACCAAAAGAGGCCAAAAGTTACCTCACAGCTGTTGCAAAAGCAGGGGAAAAATCAAGGAAGCAGACACAACTGGGAGGGGAAGAAATGAGGGACATGGCATGAATACCCATAAAAATAAGGAAAAAAAAAACCAAACTTTTCCAAAGCAAGAGCCATCAAAAGGCATGGCATGCCATCCAGAGCAGGGACAGGCATGACATACACCAAGGCTTGCCAAAATTGATCCTCACTGAAGGCCAAAACAGAAAAGGAGGACTTACAAACACTCTGGAATGGAGATACTATCAAAGGAAATGAAATTGAAGGGAAAAAAAAAGGAAATTGAGAAATTTAGTGACTAGAAGAAAGTGGTCTGGGTGGAAATGTGGTGCAGTGCAAAGGACCAAAAGAGGCCAAAAGTTACCTCACAGCTGTTGCAAAAGCAGGGGAAAAATCAAGGAAGCAGACACAACTGGGAGGGGAAGAAATGAGGGACATGGCATGAATACCCATAAAAAAAAGGAAAAAAAAAAAAATCTTCGCCAAAGCAAATGCCATCAAAAGGCATGGCATGCCATCCAGTGCAGGGACTTGCAGCAAATCTTGTCCAACTTGTCCCCATTGAAATCGCAAGATTCCGTTTCCCTTCCTTTCGGGAAGGGAAACGGAATCTTGCGACCCCTTAAAAGAAAGACTTACAAACACTCTGGGAAGGAGATATCATCAAAAGAAATGCAATTGAAAAATAACCCAAAAACCAGAAAATCGGGAGAAATTGTGTCTACAAGAAAGTGGTCTGGGTGGAAATGTGGTGCAGTGCAAAGGACCAAAAGAGGCCCAAACTAACCTCACAGCTGTTGCAAAACCCGGGGAAAAATCAAAGACGCAGACACAACTCGGAGGGGAAGATATGAGGAACATGGCATGGATACATAATGGGAAAAAAAACCAAAAAAATCTTTGCCAATGCAAAAGCCATCAAAAGGCATGGCATGCCATCCAGTGCAGAGACAGGCATGACATACACCAAGGCTTGCCAAAATTGATCCTCACTGAAGGCCAAAACAGAAAAGAAGGACTTACAAACACTCTGGAATGGAGATACTATCCAAGGAAATGAAATTGAAGGGAAAAAAAAAGGAAATTGAGAAATTTAGTGACTACAAGAAAGTGGTCTGGGTGGAAATGTGGTGCAGTGCAAAGGACCAAAAGAGGCCAAAAGTAACCTCACAGCTGTTGCAAAAGCAGGGGAAAAATCAAGGAAGCAGACACAACTTGGAGGGGAAGAAATGTGGGACATGGCACAGATACCCAAAAAAAAAAAAAAAAAAAAAACCAAACTTTTCCAAAGCAAGAGCCATCAAAAGGCATGGCATGCCATCCAGAGCAGAGACAGGCATGACATACACCAAGGCTTGCCAAAATTGATCCTCACTGAAGGCCAAAACAGAAAAGGAGGACTTACAAACACTCTGGAATGGAGATACTATCCAAGGAAATGAAATTGAAGGGAAAAAAAAAGGAAATTGAGGAATTTAGTGACTAGAAGAAAGTGGTCTGGGTGGAAATGTGGTGCAGTGCAAAGGACCAAAAGAGGCCAAAAGTAACCTCACAGCTGTTGCAAAAGCAGGGGAAAAATCAAGGAAGCAGACACAACTGGGAGGGGAAGAAATGTGGAACATGGCACGGATACCCACAAAAAAAAAAAGAAAAAAAACCCCAAACTTTTCCAAAGCAAGAGCCATCAAAAGGCATGGCATGACATCCAGAGCAGAGACAGGCATGACATACACCAAGGCTTGCCAAAATTGATCCTCACTGAAGGCCAAAACAGAAAAGGAGGACTTACAAACACTCTGGAATGGAGATACTATCCAAGGAAATGAAATTGAAGGGAAAAAAAAAGGAAATTGAGAAATTTAGTGACTAGAAGAAAGTGGTCTGGGTGGAAATGTGGTGCAGTGCAAAGGACCAAAAGAGGCCAAAAGTTACCTCACAGCTGTTGCAAAAGCAGGGGAAAAATCAAGGAAGCAGACACAACTGGGAGGGGAAGAAATGTGGGACATGGCATGAATACCCATAAAAATAAGGAAAAAAAAAACCAAACTTTTCCAAAGCAAGAGCCATCAAAAGGCATGGCATGCCATCCAGAGCAGAGACAGGCATGACATACAACAAGGCTTGCCAAAATTGATCCTCACTGAAGGCCAAAACAGAAAAGAAGGACTTACCAACACTCTGGAATGGAGATACTATCCAAGGAAATGAAATTGAAGGGAAAAAAAAAGGAAATTGAGAAATTTAGTGACTAGAAGAAAGTGGTCTGGGTGGAAATGTGGTGCAGTGCAAAGGACCAAAAGAGGCCAAAAGTAACCTCACAGCTGTTGCAAAAGCAGGGGAAAAATCAAGGAAGCAGACAAAACTTGGAGGGGAAGAAATGTGGGGAACATGGCACGGATACCCAAAAAAAAAAAGAAAAAAAAAACCAAACTTTTCCAAAGCAAGAGCCATCAAAAGGCATGGCATGACATCCAGAGCAGAGACAGGCATGACATACACCAAGGCTTGCCAAAATTGATCCTCACTGAAGGCCAAAACAAAAAAGAAGGACTTACCAACACTCTGGAATGGAGATACTATCCAAGGAAATGAAATTGAAGGGAAATAAAAAGGAAATTGAGAAATTTAGTGACTAGAAGAAAGTGGTCTGGGTGGAAATGTGGTGCAGTGCAAAGGACCAAAAGAGGCCAAAAGTAACCTCACAGCTGTTGCAAAAGCAGGGGAAAAATCAAGGAAGCAGACAAAACTTGGAGGGGAAGAAATGTGGGACATGGCACGGATACCCAAAAAAAAAAAGAAAAAAAAAACCAAACTTTTCCAAAGCAAGAGCCATCAAAAGGCATGGCATGCCATCCAGAGCAGAGACAGGCATGACATACACCAAGGCTTGCCAAAATTGATCCTCACTGAAGGCCAAAACAGAAAAGAAGGACTTACAAACACTCTGGAATGGAGATACTATCCAAGGAAATGAAATTGAAGGGAAAAAAAAAGGAAATTGAGAAATTTAGTGACTAGAAGAAAGTGGTCTGGGTGGAAATGTGGTGCAGTGCAAAGGACCAAAAGAGGCCAAAAGTTACCTCACAGCTGTTGCAAAAGCAGGGGAAAAATCAAGGAAGCAGACACAACTGGGAGGGGAAGAAATGTGGGACATGGCATGAATACCCCTAAAAATAAGGAAAAAAAAAACCAAACTTTTCCAAAGCAAGAGCCATCAAAAGGCATGGCATGCCATCCAGAGCAGAGACAGGCATGACATACACCAAGGCTTGCCAAAATTGATCCTCACTGAAGGCCAAAACAGAAAAGGAGGACTTACAAACACTCTGGAATGGAGATACTATCCAAGGAAATGAAATTGAAGGGAAAAAAAAAGGAAATTGAGAAATTTAGTGACTAGAAGAAAGTGGTCTGGGTGGAAATGTGGTGCCGTGCAAAGGACCAAAAGAGGCCAAAAGTTACCTCACAGCTGTTGCAAAAGCAGGGGAAAAATCAAGGAAGCAGGCACAACTGGGAGGGGAAGAAATGAGGGACATGGCATGAATACCCATAAAAAAAAGGAAAAAAAAAAAAAAATCTTCGCCAAAGCAAATGCCATCAAAAGGCATGGCATGCCATCCAGTGCAGGGACTTGCAGCAAATCTTGTCCAACTTGTCCCCATTGAAATCGCAAGATTCCGTTTCCCTTCCCGAAAGGAAATGGAATTTCCTTTCGGGAAGGGAAACGGAATCTTGCGACCCCTTAAAAGAAAGACTTACAAACACTCTGGGAAGGAGATATCATCAAAAGAAATGCAATTGAAAAATAACCCAAAAACCAGAAAATCGGGAGAAATTGTGTCTAAAGATAGTGGTCTGGGTGGAAATGAGGTGCAGTGCAAAGGACCAAAAGAGGCCAAAACTAACCTCACAGCTGTTGCAAAACCCGGGGAAAAATCAAAGGCGCAGACACAACTCGGAGGGGAAGATATGAGGAACATGGCACGAACACATAAAGGGAAAAAAAACCAAAAAAATCTTTGCCAATGCAAAAGCATTCAAAAGGCATGGCATGCCATCCAGAGCAGAGACAGGCATGACATACACCAAGGCTTGCCAAAATTGATCCTCACTGAAGGCCAAAACAAAAAAGAAGGACTTACCAACACTCTGGAATGGAGATACTATCCAAGGAAATGAAATTGAAGGGAAATAAAAAGGAAATTGAGAAATTTAGTGACTAGAAGAAAGTGGTCTGGGTGGAAATGTGGTGCAGTGCAAAGGACCAAAAGAGGCCAAAAGTAACCTCACAGCTGTTGCAAAAGCAGGGGAAAAATCAAGGAAGCAGACAAAACTTGGAGGGGAAGAAATGTGGGACATGGCACGGATACCCAAAAAAAAAAAGAAAAAAAAAACCAAACTTTTCCAAAGCAAGAGCCATCAAAAGGCATGGCATGCCATCCAGAGCAGAGACAGGCATGACATACACCAAGGCTTGCCAAAATTGATCCTCACTGAAGGCCAAAACAGAAAAGAAGGACTTACAAACACTCTGGAATGGAGATACTATCCAAGGAAATGAAATTGAAGGGAAAAAAAAAGGAAATTGAGAAATTTAGTGACTAGAAGAAAGTGGTCTGGGTGGAAATGTGGTGCAGTGCAAAGGACCAAAAGAGGCCAAAAGTTACCTCACAGCTGTTGCAAAAGCAGGGGAAAAATCAAGGAAGCAGACACAACTGGGAGGGGAAGAAATGTGGGACATGGCATGAATACCCATAAAAATAAGGAAAAAAAAAACCAAACTTTTCCAAAGCAAGAGCCATCAAAAGGCATGGCATGCCATCCAGAGCAGAGACAGGCATGACATACACCAAGGCTTGCCAAAATTGATCCTCACTGAAGGCCAAAACAGAAAAGGAGGACTTACAAACACTCTGGAATGGAGATACTATCCAAGGAAATGAAATTGAAGGGAAAAAAAAAGGAAATTGAGAAATTTAGTGACTAGAAGAAAGTGGTCTGGGTGGAAATGTGGTGCCGTGCAAAGGACCAAAAGAGGCCAAAAGTTACCTCACAGCTGTTGCAAAAGCAGGGGAAAAATCAAGGAAGCAGGCACAACTGGGAGGGGAAGAAATGAGGGACATGGCATGAATACCCATAAAAAAAAGGAAAAAAAAAAAAAAATCTTCGCCAAAGCAAATGCCATCAAAAGGCATGGCATGCCATCCAGTGCAGGGACTTGCAGCAAATCTTGTCCAACTTGTCCCCATTGAAATCGCAAGATTCCGTTTCCCTTCCCGAAAGGAAATGGAATTTCCTTTCGGGAAGGGAAACGGAATCTTGCGACCCCTTAAAAGAAAGACTTACAAACACTCTGGGAAGGAGATATCATCAAAAGAAATGCAATTGAAAAATAACCCAAAAACCAGAAAATCGGGAGAAATTGTGTCTAAAGATAGTGGTCTGGGTGGAAATGAGGTGCAGTGCAAAGGACCAAAAGAGGCCAAAACTAACCTCACAGCTGTTGCAAAACCCGGGGAAAAATCAAAGGCGCAGACACAACTCGGAGGGGAAGATATGAGGAACATGGCACGAACACATAAAGGGAAAAAAAACCAAAAAAATCTTTGCCAATGCAAAAGCATTCAAAAGGCATGGCATGCCATCCAGAGCAGAGACAGGCATGACATACACCAAGGCTTGCCAAAATTGATCCTCACTGAAGGCCAAAACAAAAAAGAAGGACTTACCAACACTCTGGAATGGAGATACTATCCAAGGAAATGAAATTGAAGGGAAATAAAAAGGAAATTGAGAAATTTAGTGACTAGAAGAAAGTGGTCTGGGTGGAAATGTGGTGCAGTGCAAAGGACCAAAAGAGGCCAAAAGTAACCTCACAGCTGTTGCAAAAGCAGGGGAAAAAACAAGGAAGCAGACAAAACTTGGAGGGGAAGAAATGTGGGACATGGCACGGATACCCAAAAAAAAAAAGAAAAAAAAAACCAAACTTTTCCAAAGCAAGAGCCATCAAAAGGCATGGCATGCCATCCAGAGCAGAGACAGGCATGACATACACCAAGGCTTGCCAAAATTGATCCTCACTGAAGGCCAAAACAGAAAAGAAGGACTTACAAACACTCTGGAATGGAGATACTATCCAAGGAAATGAAATTGAAGGGAAAAAAAAAGGAAATTGAGAAATTTAGTGACTAGAAGAAAGTGGTCTGGGTGGAAATGTGGTGCAGTGCAAAGGACCAAAAGAGGCCAAAAGTTACCTCACAGCTGTTGCAAAAGCAGGGGAAAAATCAAGGAAGCAGACACAACTGGGAGGGGAAGAAATGTGGGACATGGCATGAATACCCATAAAAATAAGGAAAAAAAAAACCAAACTTTTCCAAAGCAAGAGCCATCAAAAGGCATGGCATGCCATCCAGAGCAGAGACAGGCATGACATACACCAAGGCTTGCCAAAATTGATCCTCACTGAAGGCCAAAACAGAAAAGGAGGACTTACAAACACTCTGGAATGGAGATACTATCCAAGGAAATGAAATTGAAGGGAAAAAAAAAGGAAATTGAGAAATTTAGTGACTAGAAGAAAGTGGTCTGGGTGGAAATGTGGTGCCGTGCAAAGGACCAAAAGAGGCCAAAAGTTACCTCACAGCTGTTGCAAAAGCAGGGGAAAAATCAAGGAAGCAGGCACAACTGGGAGGGGAAGAAATGAGGGACATGGCATGAATACCCATAAAAAAAAGGAAAAAAAAAAAAAAATCTTCGCCAAAGCAAATGCCATCAAAAGGCATGGCATGCCATCCAGTGCAGGGACTTGCAGCAAATCTTGTCCAACTTGTCCCCATTGAAATCGCAAGATTCCGTTTCCCTTCCCGAAAGGAAATGGAATTTCCTTTCGGGAAGGGAAACGGAATCTTGCGACCCCTTAAAAGAAAGACTTACAAACACTCTGGGAAGGAGATATCATCAAAAGAAATGCAATTGAAAAATAACCCAAAAACCAGAAAATCGGGAGAAATTGTGTCTAAAGATAGTGGTCTGGGTGGAAATGAGGTGCAGTGCAAAGGACCAAAAGAGGCCAAAACTAACCTCACAGCTGTTGCAAAACCCGGGGAAAAATCAAAGGCGCAGACACAACTCGGAGGGGAAGATATGAGGAACATGGCACGAACACATAAAGGGAAAAAAAACCAAAAAAATCTTTGCCAATGCAAAAGCATTCAAAAGGCATGGCATGCCATCCAGAGCAGAGACAGGCATGACATACACCAAGGCTTGCCAAAATTGATCCTCACTGAAGGCCAAAACAGAAAAGAAGGACTTACCAACACTCTGGAATGGAGATACTATCCAAGGAAATGAAATTGAAGGGAAATAAAAAGGAAATTGAGAAATTTAGTGACTAGAAGAAAGTGGTCTGGGTGGAAATGTGGTGCAGTGCAAAGGACCAAAAGAGGCCAAAAGTAACCTCACAGCTGTTGCAAAAGCAGGGGAAAAATCAAGGAAGCAGACACAACTTGGAGGGGAAGAAATGTGGGACATGGCATGAATACCCATAAAAAAAAGGAAAAAAAAAAAAAAATCTTCGCCAAAGCAAATGCCATCAAAAGGCATGGCATGCCATCCAGTGCAGGGACTTGCAGCAAATCTTGTCCAACTTGTCCCCATTGAAATCGCAAGATTCCGTTTCCCTTCCCGAAAGGAAATGGAATTTCCTTTCGGGAAGGGAAACGGAATCTTGAGACCCCTTAAAAGAAAGACTTACAAACACTCTGGGAAGGAGATATCATCAAAAGAAATGCAATTGAAAAATAACCCAAAAACCAGAAAATCGGGAGAAATTGTGTCTACAAGAAAGTGGTCTGGGTGGAAATGAGGTGCAGTGCAAAGGACCAAAAGAGGCCAAAACTAACCTCACAGCTGTTGCAAAACCCGGGGAAAAATCAAAGACGCAGACACAACTCGGAGGGGAAGATATGAGGAACATGGCATGGATACATAAAGGGAAAAAAAACCAAAAAAATCTTTGCCAATGCAAAAGCCATCAAAAGGCATGGCATGCCATCCAGTGCAGAGACAGGCATGACATACACCAAGGCTTGCCAAAATTGATCCTCACTGAAGGCCAAAACAAAAAAGAAGGACTTACCAACACTCTGGAATGGAGATACTATCCAAGGAAATGAAATTGAAGGGAAAAAAAAAGGAAATTGAGAAATTTAGTGACTACAAGAAAGTGGTCTGGGTGGAAATGTGGTGCAGTGCAAAGGACCAAAAGAGGCCAAAAGTTACCTCACAGCTGTTGCAAAAGCAGGGGAAAAATCAAGGAAGCAGACACAACTGGGAGGGGAAGAAATGTGGGACATGGCACGGATACCCAAAAAAAAAAAGAAAAAAAAACCCAAACTTTTCCAAAGCAAATGCCATCAAAAGGCATGGCATGCCATCCAGAGCAGAGACAGGCATGACATACACCAAGGCTTGCCAAAATTGATCCTCACTGAAGGCCAAAACAGAAAAGAAGGACTTACAAACACTCTGGAATGGAGATACTATCCAAGGAAATGAAATTGAAGGGAAAAAAAAAGGAAATTGAGAAATTTAGTGACTAGAAGAAAGTGGTCTGGGTGGAAATGTGGTGCAGTGCAAAGGACCAAAAGAGGCCAAAAGTTTCCTCACAGCTGTTGCAAAAGCAGGGGAAAAATCAAGGAAGCAGACACAACTGGGAGGGGAAAAAATGAGGGACATGGCATGAATACCCATAAAAAAAAGGAAAAAAAAAAAAAATCTTCGCCAAAGCAAATGCCATCAAAAGGCATGGCATGCCATCCAGTGCAGGGACTTGCAGCAAATCTTGTCCAACTTGTCCCCATTGAAATCGCAAGATTCCGTTTCCCTTCCCGAAAGGAAATGGAATTTCCTTTCGGGAAGGGAAACGGAATCTTGCGACCCCTTAAAAGAAAGACTTACAAACACTCTGGGAAGGAGATATCATCAAAAGAAATGCAATTGAAAAATAACCCAAAAACCAGAAAATCGGGAGAAATTGTGTCTACAAGAAAGTGGTCTGGGTGGAAATGAGGTGCAGTGCAAAGGACCAAAAGAGGCCAAAACTAACCTCACAGCAGTTGCAAAACCCGGGGAAAAATCAAAGACGCAGACACAACTCGGAGGGGAATATATGAGGAACATCGCATGGATACATAAAGGGAAAAAAAACCAAAAAAATCTTTGCCAATGCAAAAGCCATCAAAAGGCATGGCATGCCATCCAGTGCAGAGACAGGCATGACATACACCAAGGCTTGCCAAAATTGATCCTCACTGAAGGCCAAAACAAAAAAGAAGGACTTACCAACACTCTGGAATGGAGATACTATCCAAGGAAATGAAATTGAAGGGGAAAAAAAAGGAAATTGAGAAATTTAGTGACTACAAGAAAGTGGTCTGGGTGGAAATGTGGTGCAGTGCAAAGGACCAAAAGAGGCCAAAAGTAACCTCACAGCTGTTGCAAAAGCAGGGGAAAAATCAAGGAAGCAGACACAACTTGGAGGGGAAGAAATGTGGGACATGGCACAGATACCCAAAAAAAAAAAAAAAAAAAAAACCAAACTTTTCCAAAGCAAGAGCCATCAAAAGGCATGGCATGCCATCCAGAGCAGAGACAGGCATGACATACACCAAGGCTTGCCAAAATTGATCCTCACTGAAGGCCAAAACAGAAAAGAAGGACTTACAAACACTCTGGAATGGAGATACTATCCAAGGAAATGAAATTGAAGGGAAAAAAAAAGGAAATTGAGAAATTTAGTGACTACAAGAAAGTGGTCTGGGTGGAAATGTGGTGCAGTGCAAAGGACCAAAAGAGGCCAAAAGTTACCTCACAGCTGTTGCAAAAGCAGGGGAAAAATCAAGGAAGCAGACACAACTTGGAGGGGAAGAAATGTGGGACAGGGCATGAATACCCATAAAAAAAAGGAAAAAAAAAAAAAAATCTTCGCCAAAGCAAATGCCATCAAAAGGCATGGCATGCCATCCAGTGCAGGGACTTGCAGCAAATCTTGTCCAACTTGTCCCCATTGAAATCGCAAGATTCCGTTTCCCTTCCCGAAAGGAAATGGAATTTCCTTTCGGGAAGGGAAACGGAATCGTGCGACCCCTTAAAAGAAAGACTTACAAACACTCTGGGAAGGAGATATCATCAAAAGAAATGCAATTGAAAAATAACCCAAAAACCAGAAAATCGGGAGAAATTGTGTCTACAAGAAAGTGGTCTGGGTGGAAATGAGGTGCAGTGCAAAGGACCAAAAGAGGCCAAAACTAACCTCACAGCTGTTGCAAAACCCGGGGAAAAATCAAAGACACAGACACAACTCGGAGGGGAAGATATGAGGAACATGGCATGGATACATAAAGGGAAAAAAAACCAAAAAAATCTTTGCCAATGCAAAAGCCATCAAAAGGCATGGCATGCCATCCAGTGCAGAGACAGGCATGACATACACCAAGGCTTGCCAAAATTGATCCTCACTGAAGGCCAAAACAAAAAAGAAGGACTTACCAACACTCTGGAATGGAGATACTATCCAAGGAAATGAAATTGAAGGGAAAAAAAAAGGAAATTGAGAAATTTAGTGACTAGAAGAAAGTGGTCTGGGTGGAAATGTGGTGCAGTGCAAAGGACCAAAAGAGGCCAAAGTAACCTCACAGCTGTTGCAAAAGCAGGGGAAAAATCAAGGAAGCAGACAAAACTTGGAGGGGAAGAAATGTGGAACATGGCACGGATACCCACAAAAAAAAAGGAAAAAAAAAACCAAACTTTTCCAAAGCAAGAGCCATCAAAAGGCATGGCATGACATCCAGAGCAGAGACAGGCATGACATACACCAAGGCTTGCCAAAATTGATCCTCACTGAAGGCCAAAACAGAAAAGAAGGTCTTACAAACACTCTGGAATGGAGATACTATCCAAGGAAATGAAATTGAAGGGAAAAAAAAAGGAAATTGAGAAATTTAGTGATTTAGTGACTAGAAGAAAGTGGTCTGGGTGGAAATGTGGTGCAGTGCAAAGGACCAAAAGAGGCCAAAAGTTACCTCACAGCTGTTGCAAAAGCAGGGGAAAAATCAAGGAAGCAGACACAACTGGGAGGGGAAGAAATGAGGGACATGGCATGAATACCCATAAAAAAAAGGAAAAAAAAAAAAAATCTTCGCCAAAGCAAATGCCATCAAAAGGCATGGCATGCCATCCAGTGCAGGGACTTGCAGCAAATCTTGTCCAACTTGTCCCCATTGAAATCGCAAGATTCCGTTTCCCTTCCCGAAAGGAAATGGAATTTCCTTTCGGGAAGGGAAACGGAATCTTGCGACCCCTTAAAAGAAAGACTTACAAACACTCTGGGAAGGAGATATCATCAAAAGAAATGCAATTGAAAAATAACCCAAAAACCAGAAAATCGGGAGAAATTGTGTCTACAAGAAAGTGGTCTGGGTGGAAATGTGGTGCAGTGCAAAGGACCAAAAGAGGCCCAAACTAACCTCACAGCTGTTGCAAAACCCGGGGAAAAATCAAAGACGCAGACACAACTCGGAGGGGAAGATATGAGGAACATGGCATGGATACATAAAGGGAAAAAAAACCAAAAAAATCTTTGCCAATGCAAAAGCCATCAAAAGGCATGGCATGCCATCCAGTGCAGAGACAGGCATGACATACACCAAGGCTTGCCAAAATTGATCCTCACTGAAGGCCAAAACAAAAAAGAAGGACTTACCAACACTCTGGAATGGAGATACTATCCAAGGAAATGAAATTGAAGGGAAAAAAAAAGGAAATTGAGGAATTTAGTGACTACAAGGAAGTGGTCTGGGTGGAAATGTGGTGCAGTGCAAAGGACCAAAAGAGGCCAAAAGTAACCTCACAGCTGTAGCAAAAGCAGGGGAAAAATCAAGGAAGCAGACACAACTTGGAGGGGAAGAAATGTGGGACATGGCACAGATACCCAAAAAAAAAAAAAACAAAAAAACCAAACTTTTCCAAAGCAAGAGCCATCAAAAGGCATGGCATGCCATCCAGAGCAGAGACAGGCATGACATACACCAAGGCTTGCCAAAATTGATCCTCACTGAAGGCCAAAACAGAAAAGGAGGACTTACAAACACTCTGGAATGGAGATACTATCCAAGGAAATGAAATTGAAGGGAAAAAAAAAGGAAATTGAGGAATTTAGTGACTAGAAGAAAGTGGTCTGGGTGGAAATGTGGTGCAGTGCAAAGGACCAAAAGAGGCCAAAAGTAACCTCACAGCTGTTGCAAAAGCAGGGGAAAAATCAAGGAAGCAGACACAACTGGGAGGGGAAGAAATGTGGAACATGGCACGGATACCCACAAAAAAAAAAAGAAAAAAAACCCCAAACTTCTCCAAAGCAAGAGCCATCAAAAGGCATGGCATGACATCCAGAGCAGAGACAGGCATGACATACACCAAGGCTTGCCAAAATTGATCCTCACTGAAGGCCAAAACAGAAAAGGAGGACTTACAAGCACTCTGGAATGGAGATACTATCCAAGGAAATGAAATTGAAGGGAAAAAAAAAGGAAATTGAGAAATTTAGTGACTAGAAGAAAGTGGTCTGGGTGGAAATGTGGTGCAGTGCAAAGGACCAAAAGAGGCCAAAAGTTACCTCACAGCTGTTGCAAAAGCAGGGGAAAAATCAAGGAAGCAGACACAACTGGGAGGGGAAGAAATGTGGGACATGGCATGAATACCCATAAAAATAAGGAAAAAAAACCCCAAACTTTTCCAAAGCAAGAGCCATCAAAAGGCATGGCATGACATCCAGAGCAGAGACAGGCATGACATACACCAAGGCTTGCCAAAATTGATCCTCACTGAAGGCCAAAACAGATAAGGAGGACTTACAAGCACTCTGGAATGGAGATACTATCCAAGGAAATGAAATTGAAGGGAAAAAAAAAGGAAATTGAGAAATTTAGTGACTAGAAGAAAGTGGTCTGGGTGGAAATGTGGTGCAGTGCAAAGGACCAAAAGAGGCCAAAAGTTACCTCACAGCTGTTGCAAAAGCAGGGGAAAAATCAAGGAAGCAGACACAACTGGGAGGGGAAGAAATGAGGGACATGGCATGAATACCCATAAAAATAAGGAAAAAAAAAACCAAACATTTCCAAAGCAAGAGCCATCAAAAGGCATGGCATGCCATCCAGAGCAGAGACAGGCATGACATACACCAAGGCTTGCCAAAATTGATCCTCACTGAAGGCCAAAACAGAAAAGGAGGACTTACAAACACTCTGGAATGGAGATACTATCAAAGGAAATGAAATTGAAGGGAAAAAAAAAGGAAATTGAGAAATTTAGTGACTAGAAGAAAGTGGTCTGGGTGGAAATGTGGTGCAGTGCAAAGGACCAGAAGAGGCCAAAAGTAACCTCACAGCTGTTGCAAAAGCAGGGGAAAAATCAAGGAAGCAGACACAACTTGGAGGGGAAGAAATGTGGGACATGGCATGAATACCCATAAAAAAAAGGAAAAAAAAAAAAAAATCTTCGCCAAAGCAAATGCCATCAAAAGGCATGGCATGCCATCCAGTGCAGGGACTTGCAGCAAATCTTGTCCAACTTGTCCCCATTGAAATCGCAAGATTCCGTTTCCCTTCCCGAAAGGAAATGGAATTTCCTTTCGGGAAGGGAAACGGAATCTTGAGACCCCTTAAAAGAAAGACTTACAAACACTCTGGGAAGGAGATATCATCAAAAGAAATGCAATTGAAAAATAACCCAAAAACCAGAAAATCGGGAGAAATTGTGTCTACAAGAAAGTGGTCTGGGTGGAAATGAGGTGCAGTGCAAAGGACCAAAAGAGGCCAAAAGTAACCTCACAGCTGTTGCAAAACCCGGGGAAAAATCAAAGACACAGACACAACTCGGACGGGAAGATATGAGGAACATGGCATGGATACATAAAGGGAAAAAAAACCAAAAAAATCTTTGCAAATGCAAAAGCCATCAAAAGGCATGGCATGCCATCCAGTGCAGAGACAGGCATGACATACACCAAAGCTTGCCAAAATTGATCCTCACTGAAGGCCAAAACAAAAAAGAAGGACTTACCAACACTCTGGAATGGAGATACTATCCAAGGAAATGAAATTGAAGGGAAAAAAAAAGGAAATTGAGAAATTTAGTGACTACAAGAAAGTGGTCTGGGTGGAAATGTGGTGCAGTGCAAAGGACCAAAAGAGGCCAAAGTAACCTCACAGCTGTTGCAAAAGCAGGGGAAAAATCAAGGAAGCAGACAAAACTTGGAGGGGAAGAAATGTGGAACATGGCACGGATACCCACAAAAAAAAAGAAAAAAAAAACCAAACTTTTCCAAAGCAAGAGCCATCAAAAGGCATGGCATGACATCCAGAGCAGAGACAGGCATGACATACACCAAGGCTTGCCAAAATTGATCCTCACTGAAGGCCAAAACAAAAAAGAAGGACTTACCAACACTCTGGAATGGAGATACTATCCAAGGAAATGAAATTGAAGGGAAAAAAAAAGGAAATTGAGAAATTTAGTGATTTAGTGACTAGAAGAAAGTGGTCTGGGTGGAAATGTGGTGCAGTGCAAAGGACCAAAAGAGGCCAAAAGTTACCTCACAGCTGTTGCAAAAGCAGGGGAAAAATCAAGGAAGCAGACACAACTGGGAGGGGAAGAAATGTGGGACATGGCATGAATACCCATAAAAAAAAGGAAAAAAAAAAAAAATCTTCGCCAAAGCAAATGCCATCAAAAGGCATGGCATGCCATCCAGTGCAGGGACTTGCAGCAAATCTTGTCCAACTTGTCCCCATTGAAATCGCAAGATTCCGTTTCCCTTCCCGAAAGGAAATGGAATTTCCTTTCGGGAAGGGAAACGGAATCTTGAGACCCCTTAAAAGAAAGACTTACAAACACTCTGGGAAGGAGATATCATCAAAAGAAATGCAATTGAAAAATAACCCAAAAACCAGAAAATCGGGAGAAATTGTGTCTACAAGAAAGTGGTCTGGGTGGAAATGTGGTGCAGTGCAAAGGACCAAAAGAGGCCCAAACTAACCTCACAGCTGTTGCAAAACCCGGGGAAAAATCAAAGACGCAGACACAACTCGGAGGGGAAGATATGAGGAACATGGCATGGATACATAAAGGGAAAAAAAACCAAAAAAATCTTTGCCAATGCAAAAGCCATCAAAAGGCATGGCATGCCATCCAGTGCAGAGACAGGCATGACATACACCAAGGCTTGCCAAAATTGATCCTCACTGAAGGCCAAAACAAAAAAGAAGGACTTACCAACACTCTGGAATGGAGATACTATCCAAGGAAATGAAATTGAAGGGAAAAAAAAAGGAAATTGAGAAATTTAGTGACTACAAGAAAGTGGTCTGGGTGGAAATGTGGTGCAGTGCAAAGGACCAAAAGAGGCCAAAAGTAACCTCACAGCTGTTGCAAAAGCAGGGGAAAAATCAAGGAAGCAGACACAACTTGGAGGGGAAGAAATGTGGGACATGGCACAGATACCCAAAAAAAAAAAAAAAAAAAAAAAACCAAACTTTTCCAAAGCAAGAGCCATCAAAAGGCATGGCATGCCATCCAGAGCAGAGACAGGCATGACATACACCAAGGCTTGCCAAAATTGATCCTCACTGAAGGCCAAAACAGAAAAGGAGGACTTACAAACACTCTGGAATGGAGATACTATCCAAGGAAATGAAATTGAAGGGAAAAAAAAAGGAAATTGAGGAATTTAGTGACTAGAAGAAAGTGGTCTGGGTGGAAATGTGGTGCAGTGCAAAGGACCAAAAGAGGCCAAAAGTAACCTCACAGCTGTTGCAAAAGCAGGGGAAAAATCAAGGAAGCAGACACAACTGGGAGGGGAAGAAATGTGGAACATGGCACGGATACCCACAAAAAAAAAAAGAAAAAAAACCCCAAACTTTTCCAAAGCAAGAGCCATCAAAAGGCATGGCATGACATCCAGAGCAGAGACAGGCATGACATACACCAAGGCTTGCCAAAATTGATCCTCACTGAAGGCCAAAACAGAAAAGGAGGACTTACAAGCACTCTGGAATGGAGATACTATCCAAGGAAATGAAATTGAAGGGAAAAAAAAAGGAAATTGAGAAATTTAGTGACTAGAAGAAAGTGGTCTGGGTGGAAATGTGGTGCAGTGCAAAGGACCAAAAGAGGCCAAAAGTTACCTCACAGCTGTTGCAAAAGCAGGGGAAAAATCAAGGAAGCAGACACAACTGGGAGGGGAAGAAATGTGGGACATGGCATGAATACCCATAAAAATAAGGAAAAAAAACCCCAAACTTTTCCAAAGCAAGAGCCATCAAAAGGCATGGCATGACATCCAGAGCAGAGACAGGCATGACATACACCAAGGCTTGCCAAAATTGATCCTCACTGAAGGCCAAAACAGATAAGGAGGACTTACAAGCACTCTGGAATGGAGATACTATCCAAGGAAATGAAATTGAAGGGAAAAAAAAAGGAAATTGAGAAATTTAGTGACTAGAAGAAAGTGGTCTGGGTGGAAATGTGGTGCAGTGCAAAGGACCAAAAGAGGCCAAAAGTTACCTCACAGCTGTTGCAAAAGCAGGGGAAAAATCAAGGAAGCAGACACAACTGGGAGGGGAAGAAATGAGGGACATGGCATGAATACCCATAAAAATAAGGAAAAAAAAAACCAAACTTTTCCAAAGCAAGAGCCATCAAAAGGCATGGCATGCCATCCAGAGCAGAGACAGGCATGACATACACCAAGGCTTGCCAAAATTGATCCTCACTGAAGGCCAAAACAGAAAAGGAGGACTTACAAGCACTCTGGAATGGAGATACTATCAAAGGAAATGAAAATGAAGGGAAAAAAAAAGGAAATTGAGAAATTTAGTGACTAGAAGAAAGTGGTCTGGGTGGAAATGTGGTGCAGTGCAAAGGACCAAAAGAGGCCAAAAGTAACCTCACAGCTGTTGCAAAAGCAGGGGAAAAATCAAGGAAGCAGACACAACTTGGAGGGGAAGAAATGTGGGACATGGCATGAATACCCATAAAAAAAAGGAAAAAAAAAAAAAAATCTTCGCCAAAGCAAATGCCATCAAAAGGCATGGCATGCCATCCAGTGCAGGGACTTGCAGCAAATCTTGTCCAACTTGTCCCCATTGAAATCGCAAGATTCCGTTTCCCTTCCCGAAAGGAAATGGAATTTCCTTTCGGGAAGGGAAACGGAATCTTGAGACCCCTTAAAAGAAAGACTTACAAACACTCTGGGAAGGAGATATCATCAAAAGAAATGCAATTGAAAAATAACCCAAAAACCAGAAAATAGGGAGAAATTGTGTCTACAAGAAAGTGGTCTGGGTGGAAATGAGGTGCAGTGCAAAGGACCAAAAGAGGCCAAAAGTAACCTCACAGCTGTTGCAAAACCCGTGGAAAAATCAAAGACACAGACACAACTCGGAGGGGAAGATATGAGGAACATGGCATGGATACATAAAGGAAAAAAAAACCAAAAAAATCTTTGCCAATGCAAAAGCCATCAAAAGGCATGGCATGCCATCCAGTGCAGAGACAGGCATGACATACACCAAAGCTTGCCAAAATTGATCCTCACTGAAGGCCAAAACAAAAAAGAAGGACTTACCAACACTCTGGAATGGAGATACTATCCAAGGAAATGAAATTGAAGGGAAAAAAAAAGGAAATTGAGAAATTTAGTGACTAGAAGAAAGTGGTCTGGGTGGAAATGTGGTGCAGTGCAAAGGACCAAAAGAGGCCAAAGTAACCTCACAGCTGTTGCAAAAGCAGGGGAAAAATCAAGGAAGCAGACAAAACTTGGAGGGGAAGAAATGTGGAACATGGCACGGATACCCACAAAAAAAAAGAAAAAAAAACACCAAACTTTTCCAAAGCAAGAGCCATCAAAAGGCATGGCATGCCATCCAGTGCAGAGACAGGCATGACATACACCAAAGCTTGCCAAAATTGATCCTCACTGAAGGCCAAAACAAAAAAGAAGGACTTACCAACACTCTGGAATGGAGATACTATCCAAGGAAATGAAATTGAAGGGAAAAAAAAAGGAAATTGAGAAATTTAGTGACTAGAAGAAAGTGGTCTGGGTGGAAATGTGGTGCAGTGCAAAGGACCAAAAGAGGCCAAAGTAACCTCACAGCTGTTGCAAAAGCAGGGGAAAAATCAAGGAAGCAGACAAAACTTGGAGGGGAAGAAATGTGGAACATGGCACGGATACCCACAAAAAAAAAGAAAAAAAAAACCAAACTTTTCCAAAGCAAGAGCCATCAAAAGGCATGGCATGACATCCAGAGCAGAGACAGGCATGACATACACCAAGGCTTGCCAAAATTGATCCTCACTGAAGGCCAAAACAGAAAAGAAGGACTTACAAACACTCTGGAATGGAGATACTATCCAAGGAAATGAAATTGAAGGGAAAAAAAAAGGAAATTGAGAAATTTAGTGATTTAGTGACTAGAAGAAAGTGGTCTGGGTGGAAATGTGGTGCAGTGCAACGGACCAAAAGAGGCCAAAAGTTACCTCACAGCTGTTGCAAAAGCAGGGGAAAAATCAAGGAAGCAGACACAACTGGGAGGGGAAGAAATGAGGGACATGGCATGAATACCCATAAAAAAAAGGAAAAAAAAAAAAAATCTTCGCCAAAGCAAATGCCATCAAAAGGCATGGCATGCCATCCAGTGCAGGGACTTGCAGCAAATCTTGTCCAACTTGTCCCCATTGAAATCGCAAGATTCCGTTTCCCTTCCCGAAAGGAAATGGAATTTCCTTTCGGGAAGGGAAACGCAATCTTGCGACCCCTTAAAAGAAAGACTTACAAACACTCTGGGAAGGAGATATCATCAAAAGAAATGCAATTGAAAAATAACCCAAAAACCAGAAAATCGGGAGAAATTGTGTCTACAAGAAAGTGGTCTGGGTGGAAATGTGGTGCAGTGCAAAGGACCAAAAGAGGCCCAAACTAACCTCACAGCTGTTGCAAAACCCGGGGAAAAATCAAAGACGCAGACACAACTCGGAGGGGAAGATATGAGGAACATGGCATGGATACATAAAGGGAAAAAAAACCAAAAAAATCTTTGCCAATGCAAAAGCCATCAAAAGGCATGGCATGCCATCCAGTGCAGAGACAGGCATGACATACACCAAGGCTTGCCAAAATTGATCCTCACTGAAGGCCAAAACAAAAAAGAAGGACTTACCAACACTCTGGAATGGAGATACTATCCAAGGAAATGAAATTGAAGGGAAAAAAAAAGGAAATTGAGAAATTTAGTGACTAGAAGAAAGTGGTCTGGGTGGAAATGTGGTGCAGTGCAAAGGACCAAAAGAGGCCAAAAGTAACCTCACAGCTGTTGCAAAAGCAGGGGAAAAATCAAGGAAGCAGACACAACTTGGAGGGGAAGAAATGTGGGACATGGCACAGATACCCAAAAAAAAAAAAAAAAAAAAACCAAACTTTTCCAAAGCAAGAGCCATCAAAAGGCATGGCATGCCATCCAGAGCAGAGACAGGCATGACATACACCAAGGCTTGCCAAAATTGATCCTCACTGAAGGCCAAAACAGAAAAGGAGGACTTACAAACACTCTGGAATGGAGATACTATCCAAGGAAATGAAATTGAAGGGAAAAAAAAAGGAAATTGAGGAATTTAGTGACTAGAAGAAAGTGGTCTGGGTGGAAATGTGGTGCAGTGCAAAGGACCAAAAGAGGCCAAAAGTAACCTCACAGCTGTTGCAAAAGCAGGGGAAAAATCAAGGAAGCAGACACAACTGGGAGGGGAAGAAATGTGGAACATGGCACGGATACCCACAAAAAAAAAAAGAAAAAAAACCCCAAACTTTTCCAAAGCAAGAGCCATCAAAAGGCATGGCATGACATCCAGAGCAGAGACAGGCATGACATACACCAAGGCTTGCCAAAATTGATCCTCACTGAAGGCCAAAACAGAAAAGGAGGACTTACAAGCACTCTGGAATGGAGATACTATCCAAGGAAATGAAATTGAAGGGAAAAAAAAAGGAAATTGAGAAATTTAGTGACTAGAAGAAAGTGGTCTGGGTGGAAATGTGGTGCAGTGCAAAGGACCAAAAGAGGCCAAAAGTTACCTCACAGCTGTTGCAAAAGCAGGGGAAAAATCAAGGAAGCAGACACAACTGGGAGGGGAAGAAATGTGGGACATGGCATGAATACCCATAAAAATAAGGAAAAAAAACCCCAAACTTTTCCAAAGCAAGAGCCATCAAAAGGCATGGCATGACATCCAGAGCAGAGACAGGCATGACATACACCAAGGCTTGCCAAAATTGATCCTCACTGAAGGCCAAAACAGATAAGGAGGACTTACAAGCACTCTGGAATGGAGATACTATCCAAGGAAATGAAATTGAAGGGAAAAAAAAAGGAAATTGAGAAATTTAGTGACTAGAAGAAAGTGGTCTGGGTGGAAATGTGGTGCAGTGCAAAGGACCAAAAGAGGCCAAAAGTTACCTCACAGCTGTTGCAAAAGCAGGGGAAAAATCAAGGAAGCAGACACAACTGGGAGGGGAAGAAATGAGGGACATGGCATGAATACCCATAAAAATAAGGAAAAAAAAAACCAAACTTTTCCAAAGCAAGAGCCATCAAAAGGCATGGCATGCCATCCAGAGCAGAGACAGGCATGACATACACCAAGGCTTGCCAAAATTGATCCTCACTGAAGGCCAAAACAGAAAAGGAGGACTTACAAGCACTCTGGAATGGAGATACTATCAAAGGAAATGAAATTGAAGGGAAAAAAAAAGGAAATTGAGAAATTTAGTGACTAGAAGAAAGTGGTCTGGGTGGAAATGTGGTGCAGTGCAAAGGACCAAAAGAGGCCAAAAGTAACCTCACAGCTGTTGCAAAAGCAGGGGAAAAATCAAGGAAGCAGACACAACTTGGAGGGGAAGAAATGTGGGACATGGCATGAATACCCATAAAAAAAAGGAAAAAAAAAAAAAAATCTTCGCCAAAGCAAATGCCATCAAAAGGCATGGCATGCCATCCAGTGCAGGGACTTGCAGCAAATCTTGTCCAACTTGTCCCCATTGAAATCGCAAGATTCCGTTTCCCTTCCCGAAAGGAAATGGAATTTCCTTTCGGGAAGGGAAACGGAATCTTGAGACCCCTTAAAAGAAAGACTTACAAACACTCTGGGAAGGAGATATCATCAAAAGAAATGCAATTGAAAAATAACCCAAAAACCAGAAAATCGGGAGAAATAGTGTCTACAAGAAAGTGGTCTGGGTGGAAATGAGGTGCAGTGCAAAGGACCAAAAGAGGCCAAAAGTAACCTCACAGCTGTTGCAAAACCCGGGGAAAAATCAAAGACACAGACACAACTCGGAGGGGAAGATATGAGGAACATGGCATGGATACATAAAGGGAAAAAAAACCAAAAAAATCTTTGCCAATGCAAAAGCCATCAAAAGGCATGGCATGCCATCCAGTGCAGAGACAGGCATGACATACACCAAAGCTTGCCAAAATTGATCCTCACTGAAGGCCAAAACAAAAAAGAAGGACTTACCAACACTCTGGAATGGAGATACTATCCAAGGAAATGAAATTGAAGGGAAAAAAAAAGGAAATTGAGAAATTTAGTGACTAGAAGAAAGTGGTCTGGGTGGAAATGTGGTGCAGTGCAAAGGACCAAAAGAGGCCAAAGTAACCTCACAGCTGTTGCAAAAGCAGGGGAAAAATCAAGGAAGCAGACAAAACTTGGAGGGGAAGAAATGTGGAACATGGCACGGATACCCACAAAAAAAAAGAAAAAAAAACACCAAACTTTTCCAAAGCAAGAGCCATCAAAAGGCATGGCATGACATCCAGAGCAGAGACAGGCATGACATACACCAAGGCTTGCCAAAATTGATCCTCACTGAAGGCCAAAACAAAAAAGAAGGACTTACCAACACTCTGGAATGGAGATACTATCCAAGGAAATGAAATTGAAGGGAAAAAAAAAGGAAATTGAGAAATTTAGTGACTAGAAGAAAGTGGTCTGGGTGGAAATGTGGTGCAGTGCAAAGGACCAAAAGAGGCCAAAGTAACCTCACAGCTGTTGCAAAAGCAGGGGAAAAATCAAGGAAGCAGACAAAACTTGGAGGGGAAGAAATGTGGAACATGGCACGGATACCCACAAAAAAAAAGAAAAAAAAAACCAAACTTTTCCAAAGCAAGAGCCATCAAAAGGCATGGCATGACATCCAGAGCAGAGACAGGCATGACATACACCAAGGCTTGCCAAAATTGATCCTCACTGAAGGCCAAAACAGAAAAGAAGGACTTACAAACACTCTGGAATGGAGATACTATCCAAGGAAATGAAATTGAAGGGAAAAAAAAAGGAAATTGAGAAATTTAGTGATTTAGTGACTAGAAGAAAGTGGTCTGGGTGGAAATGTGGTGCAGTGCAACGGACCAAAAGAGGCCAAAAGTTACCTCACAGCTGTTGCAAAAGCAGGGGAAAAATCAAGGAAGCAGACACAACTGGGAGGGGAAGAAATGAGGGACATGGCATGAATACCCATAAAAATAAGGAAAAAAAAAACCAAACTTTTCCAAAGCAAGAGCCATCAAAAGGCATGGCATGCCATCCAGAGCAGAGACAGGCATGACATACACCAAGGCTTGCCAAAATTGATCCTCACTGAAGGCCAAAACAGAAAAGGAGGACTTACAAGCACTCTGGAATGGAGATACTATCAAAGGAAATGAAATTGAAGGGAAAAAAAAAGGAAATTGAGAAATTTAGTGACTAGAAGAAAGTGGTCTGGGTGGAAATGTGGTGCAGTGCAAAGGACCAAAAGAGGCCAAAAGTAACCTCACAGCTGTTGCAAAAGCAGGGGAAAAATCAAGGAAGCAGACACAACTTGGAGGGGAAGAAATGTGGGACATGGCATGAATACCCATAAAAAAAAGGAAAAAAAAAAAAAAATCTTCGCCAAAGCAAATGCCATCAAAAGGCATGGCATGCCATCCAGTGCAGGGACTTGCAGCAAATCTTGTCCAACTTGTCCCCATTGAAATCGCAAGATTCCGTTTCCCTTCCCGAAAGGAAATGGAATTTCCTTTCGGGAAGGGAAACGGAATCTTGAGACCCCTTAAAAGAAAGACTTACAAACACTCTGGGAAGGAGATATCATCAAAAGAAATGCAATTGAAAAATAACCCAAAAACCAGAAAATCGGGAGAAATAGTGTCTACAAGAAAGTGGTCTGGGTGGAAATGAGGTGCAGTGCAAAGGACCAAAAGAGGCCAAAAGTAACCTCACAGCTGTTGCAAAACCCGGGGAAAAATCAAAGACACAGACACAACTCGGACGGGAAGATATGAGGAACATGGCATGGATACATAAAGGGAAAAAAAACCAAAAAAATCTTTGCAAATGCAAAAGCCATCAAAAGGCATGGCATGCCATCCAGTGCAGAGACAGGCATGACATACACCAAAGCTTGCCAAAATTGATCCTCACTGAAGGCCAAAACAAAAAAGAAGGACTTACCAACACTCTGGAATGGAGATACTATCCAAGGAAATGAAATTGAAGGGAAAAAAAAAGGAAATTGAGAAATTTAGTGACTAGAAGAAAGTGGTCTGGGTGGAAATGTGGTGCAGTGCAAAGGACCAAAAGAGGCCAAAGTAACCTCACAGCTGTTGCAAAAGCAGGGGAAAAATCAAGGAAGCAGACAAAACTTGGAGGGGAAGAAATGTGGAACATGGCACGGATACCCACAAAAAAAAAGAAAAAAAAAACCAAACTTTTCCAAAGCAAGAGCCATCAAAAGGCATGGCATGACATCCAGAGCAGAGACAGGCATGACATACACCAAGGCTTGCCAAAATTGATCCTCACTGAAGGCCAAAACAAAAAAGAAGGACTTACCAACACTCTGGAATGGAGATACTATCCAAGGAAATGAAATTGAAGGGAAAAAAAAAGGAAATTGAGAAATTTAGTGACTAGAAGAAAGTGGTCTGGGTGGAAATGTGGTGCAGTGCAAAGGACCAAAAGAGGCCAAAAGTAACCTCACAGCTGTTGCAAAAGCAGGGGAAAAATCAAGGAAGCAGACAAAACTTGGAGGGGAAGAAATGTGGGGAACATGGCACGGATACCCACAAAAAAAAAAGAAAAAAAAAACCAAACTTTTCCAAAGCAAGAGCCATCAAAAGGCATGGCATGACATCCAGAGCAGAGACAGGCATGACATACACCAAGGCTTGCCAAAATTGATCCTCACTGAAGGCCAAAACAGAAAAGGAGGACTTAGAAGCACTCTGGAATGGAGATACTATCCAAGGAAATGAAATTGAAGGGAAATAAAAAGGAAATTGAGAAATTTAGTGACTAGAAGAAAGTGGTCTGGGTGGAAATGTGGTGCAGTGCAAAGGACCAAAAGAGGCCAAAAGTTACCTCACAGCTGTTGCAAAAGCAGGGGAAAAATCAAGGAAGCAGACACAACTGGGAGGGGAAGAAATGAGGGACATGGCATGAATACCCATAAAAAAAAGGAAAAAAAAAAAAAAATCTTCGCCAAAGCAAATGCCATCAAAAGGCATGGCATGCCATCCAGTGCAGGGACTTGCAGCAAATCTTGTCCAACTTGTCCCCATTGAAATCGCAAGATTCCGTTTCCCTTCCCGAAAGGAAATGGAATTTCCTTTCGGGAAGGGAAACGCAATCTTGCGACCCCTTAAAAGAAAGACTTACAAACACTCTGGGAAGGAGATATCATCAAAAGAAATGCAATTGAAAAATAACCCAAAAACCAGAAAATCGGGAGAAATTGTGTCTACAAGAAAGTGGTCTGGGTGGAAATGAGGTGCAGTGCAAAGGACCAAAAGAGGCCAAAACTAACCTCACAGCTGTTGCAAAACCCGGGGAAAAATCAAAGACGCAGACACAACTCGGAGGGGAAGATATGAGGAACATGGCATGGATACATAAAGGGAAAAAAAACCAAAAAAATCTTTGCCAATGCAAAAGCCATCAAAAGGCATGGCATGCCATCCAGTGCAGAGACAGGCATGACATACACCAAGGCTTGCCAAAATTGATCCTCACTGAAGGCCAAAACAAAAAAGAAGGACTTACAAACACTCTGGAATGGAGATACTATCCAAGGAAATTAAATTGAAGGGAAAAAAAAAGGAAATTGAGAAATTTAGTGACTACAAGAAAGTGGTCTGGGTGGAAATGTGGTGCAGTGCAAAGGACCAAAAGAGGCCAAAAGTTACCTCACAGCTGTTGCAAAAGCAGGGGAAAAATCAAGGAAGCAGACAAAACTTGGAGGGGAAGAAATGTGGGGAACATGGCACGTATACCCACAAAAAAAAAAAGAAAAAAAACCCCAAACTTTTCCAAAGCAAGAGCCATCAAAAGGCATGGCATGACATCCAGAGCAGAGACAGGCATGACATACACCAAGGCTTGCCAAAATTGATCCTCACTGAAGGCCAAAACAGAAAAGGAGGACTTACAAACACTCTGGAATGGAGATACTATCCAAGGAAATGAAATTGAAGGGAAAAAAAAAGGAAATTGAGAAATTTAGTGACTAGAAGAAAGTGGTCTGGGTGGAAATGTGGTGCAGTGCAAAGGACCAAAAGAGGCCAAAAGTTACCTCACAGCTGTTGCAAAAGCAGGGGAAAAATCAAGGAAGCAGACACAATTGGGAGGGGAAGAAATGAGGGGCATGGCATGAATACCCATAAAAAAAAGGAAAAAAAAAAAAAAATCTTCGCCAAAGCAAATGCCATCAAAAGGCATGGCATGCCATCCAGTGCAGGGACTTGCAGCAAATCTTGTCCAACTTGTCCCCATTGAAATCGCAAGATTCCGTTTCCCTTCCCGAAAGGAAATGGAATTTCCTTTCGGGAAGGGAAACGGAATCTTGCGACCCCTTAAAAGAAAGACTTACAAACACTCTGGGAAGGAGATATCATCAAAAGAAATGCAATTGAAAAATAACCCAAAAACCAGAAAATCGGGAGAAATTGTGTCTACAAGAAAGTGGTATGGGCGGAAATGAGGTGCAGTGCAAAGGACCAAAAGAGGCCCAAACTAACCTCACAGCTGTTGCAAAAGCAGGGGAAAAATCAAAGACGCAGACACAACTCGGAGAGGAAGATATGGGGAACATGGCAAGGATACATAAAGGGAAAAAAAACCAAAAAAATCTTTGCCAATGCAAAAGCCATCAAAAGGCATGGCATGCCATCCAGTGCAGAGACAGGCATGACATACACCAAGGCTTGCCAAAATTGATCCTCACTGAAGGCCAAAACAGAAAAGAAGGACTTACAAACACTCTGGAATGGAGATACTATCCAAGGAAATGAAATTGAAGGGAAATAAAAAGGAAATTGAGAAATTTAGTGACTAGAAGAAAGTGGTCTGGGTGGAAATGTGGTGCAGTGCAAAGGACCAAAAGAGGCCAAAAGTTACCTCACAGCTGTTGCAAAAGCAGGGGAAAAATCAAGGAAGCAGACACAATTGGGAGGGGAAGAAATGAGGGGCATGGCATGAATACCCATAAAAAAAAGGAAAAAAAAAAAAAAATCTTCGCCAAAGCAAATGCCATCAAAAGGCATGGCATGCCATCCAGTGCAGGGACTTGCAGCAAATCTTGTCCAACTTGTCCCCATTGAAATCGCAAGATTCCGTTTCCCTTCCCGAAAGGAAATGGAATTTCCTTTCGGGAAGGGAAACGGAATCTTGCGACCCCTTAAAAGAAAGACTTACAAACACTCTGGGAAGGAGATATCATCAAAAGAAATGCAATTGAAAAATAACCCAAAAACCAGAAAATCGGGAGAAATTGTGTCTACAAGAAAGTGGTATGGGCGGAAATGAGGTGCAGTGCAAAGGACCAAAAGAGGCCCAAACTAACCTCACAGCTGTTGCAAAAGCAGGGGAAAAATCAAAGACGCAGACACAACTCGGAGAGGAAGATATGGGGAACATGGCAAGGATACATAAAGGGAAAAAAAACCAAAAAAATCTTTGCCAATGCAAAAGCCATCAAAAGGCATGGCATGCCATCCAGTGCAGAGACAGGCATGACATACACCAAGGCTTGCCAAAATTGATCCTCACTGAAGGCCAAAACAGAAAAGAAGGACTTACAAACACTCTGGAATGGAGATACTATCCAAGGAAATGAAATTGAAGGGAAATAAAAAGGAAATTGAGAAATTTAGTGACTACAAGAAAGTGGTCTGGGTGGAAATGTGGTGCAGTGCAAAGGACCAAAAGAGGCCAAAGGTAACCTCACAGCTGTTGGAAAAGCAGGGGAAAAATCAAGGAAGCAGACACAATTGGGAGGGGAAGAAATGAGGGGCATGGCATGAATACCCATAAAAAAAAGGAAAAAAAAAAAAAAATCTTCGCCAAAGCAAATGCCATCAAAAGGCATGGCATGCCATCCAGTGCAGGGACTTGCAGCAAATCTTGTCCAACTTGTCCCCATTGAAATCGCAAGATTCCGTTTCCCTTCCCGAAAGGAAATGGAATTTCCTTTCGGGAAGGGAAACGGAATCTTGCGACCCCTTAAAAGAAAGACTTACAAACACTCTGGGAAGGAGATATCATCAAAAGAAATGCAATTGAAAAATAACCCAAAAAACAGAAAATCGGGAGAAATTGTGTCTACAAGAAAGTGGTCTGGGCGGAAATGAGGTGCAGTGCAAAGGACCAAAAGAGGCCCAAACTAACCTCACAGCTGTTGCAAAACCCGGGGAAAAATCAAAGACGCAGACACAACTCGGAGAGGAAGATAGGGGGAACATGGCAAAGATACATAAAGGGAAAAAAAACCAAAAAAATCTTTGCCAATGCAAAAGCCATCAAAAGGCATGGCATGCCATCCAGTGCAGAGACAGGCATGACATACACCAAGGCTTGCCAAAATTGATCCTCACTGAAGGCCAAAACAGAAAAGAAGGACTTACAAACACTCTGGAATGGAGATACTATCCAAGGAAATGAAATTGAAGGGAAATAAAAAGGAAATTGAGAAATTTAGTGACTACAAGAAAGTGGTCTGGGTGGAAATGTGGTGCAGTGCAAAGGACCAAAAGAGGCCAAAAGTTTCCTCACAGCTGTTGCAAAAGCAGGGGAAAAATCAAGGAAGCAGACACAACTGGGAGGGGAAGAAATGAGGGACATGGCATGAATACCCATAAAAAAAAGGAAAAAAAAAAAAAATCTTCGCCAAAGCAAATGCCATCAAAAGGCATGGCATGCCATCCAGTGCAGGGACTTGCAGCAAATCTTGTCCAACTTGTCCCCATTGAAATCGCAAGATTCCGTTTCCCTTCCCGAAAGGAAATGGAATTTCCTTTCGGGAAGGGAAACGGAATCTTGCGACCCCTTAAAAGAAAGACTTACAAACACTCTGGGAAGGAGATATCATCAAAAGAAATGCAATTGAAAAATAACCCAAAAACCAGAAAATCGGGAGAAATTGTGTCTACAAGAAAGTGGTCTGGGCGGAAATGAGGTGCAGTGCAAAGGACCAAAAGAGGCCAAAAGTAACCTCACAGCTGTTGCAAAACCAGGGGAAAAATCAAAGACGCAGACACAACTCGGAGGGGAAGATATGAGGAACATGGCATGGATACATAAAGGGAAAAAAAACCAAAAAAATCTTTGCCAATGCAAAAGCCATCAAAAGGCATGGCATGCCATCCAGTGCAGAGACAGGCATGACATACACCAAGGCTTGCCAAAATTGATCCTCACTGAAGGCCAAAACAAAAAAGAAGGACTTACCAACACTCTGGAATGGAGATACTATCCAAGGAAATGAAATTGAAGGGAAAAAAAAAGGAAATTGAGAAATTTAGTGACTACAAGAAAGTGGTCTGGGTGGAAATGTGGTGCAGTGCAAAGGACCAAAAGAGGCCAAAGGTAACCTCACAGCTGTTGGAAAAGCAGGGGAAAAATCAAGGAAGCAGACAAAACTTGGAGGGGAAGAAATGTGGGGAACATGGCACGGATACCCACAAAAAAAAAGAAAAAAAAACCCAAACTTTTCCAAAGCAAGAGCCATCAAAAGGCATGGCATGACATCCAGAGCAGAGACAGGCATGACATACACCAAGGCTTGCCAAAATTGATCCTCACTGAAGGCCAAAACAGAAAAGGAGGACTTACCAACACTCTGGAATGGAGATACTATCCAAGGAAATGAAATTGAAGGGAAATAAAAAGGAAATTGAGAAATTTAGTGACTAGAAGAAAGTGGTCTGGGTGGAAATGTGGTGCAGTGCAAAGGACCAAAAGAGGCCAAAAGTAACCTCACAGCTGTTGCAAAAGCAGGGGAAAAATCAAGGAAGCAGACAAAACTTGGAGGGGAAGAAATGTGGGACATGGCACGGATACCCACAAAAAAAAAAGAAAAAAAAACCCAAACTTTTCCAAAGCAAGAGCCATCAAAAGGCATGGCATGACATCCAGAGCAGAGACAGGCATGACATACACCAAGGCTTGCCAAAATTGATCCTCACTGAAGGCCAAAACAGAAAAGAAGGACTTACAAACACTCTGGAATGGAGATACTATCCAAGGAAATGAAATTGAAGGGAAATAAAAAGGAAATTGAGAAATTTAGTGACTAGAAGAAAGTGGTCTGGGTGGAAATGTGGTGCAGTGCAAAGGACCAAAAGAGGCCAAAAGTTACCTCACAGCTGTTGCAAAAGCAGGGGAAAAATCAAGGAAGCAGACACAATTGGGAGGGGAAGAAATGAGGGGCATGGCATGAATACCCATAAAAAAAAGGAAAAAAAAAAAAAAATCTTCGCCAAAGCAAATGCCATCAAAAGGCATGGCATGCCATCCAGTGCAGGGACTTGCAGCAAATCTTGTCCAACTTGTCCCCATTGAAATCGCAAGATTCCGTTTCCCTTCCCGAAAGGAAATGGAATTTCCTTTCGGGAAGGGAAACGGAATCTTGCGACCCCTTAAAAGAAAGACTTACAAACACTCTGGGAAGGAGATATCATCAAAAGAAATGCAATTGAAAAATAACCCAAAAACCAGAAAATCGGGAGAAATTGTGTCTACAAGAAAGGGGTCTGGGTGGAAATGAGGTGCAGTGCAAAGGACCAAAAGAGGCCCAAACTAACCTCACAGCTGTTGCAAAACCCGGGGAAAAATCAAAGACGCAGACACAACTCGGAGGGGAAGAAATGAGGAACATGGCACGGATACATAAAGGGAAAAAAACCAAAAAAATCTTTGCCAATGCAAAAGCCATCAAAAGGCATGGCATGCCATCCAGTGCAGAGACAGGCATGACATACACCAAGGCTTGCCAAAATTGATCCTCACTGAAGGCCAAAACAGAAAAGAAGGACTTACAAACACTCTGGAATGGAGATACTATCCAAGGAAATTAAATTGAAGGGAAAAAAAAAGGAAATTGAGAAATTTAGTGACTAGAAGAAAGTGGTCTGGGTGGAAATGTGGTGCAGTGCAAAGGACCAAAAGAGGCCAAAAGTAACCTCACAGCTGTTGGAAAAGCAGGGGAAAAATCAAGGAAGCAGACAAAACTTGGAGGGGAAGAAATGTGGGGAACATGGCACGGATACCCACAAAAAAAAAGAAAAAAAAACCCAAACTTTTCCAAAGCAAGAGCCATCAAAAGGCATGGCATGACATCCAGAGCAGAGACAGGCATGACATACACCAAGGCTTGCCAAAATTGATCCTCACTGAAGGCCAAAACAGAAAAGGAGGACTTACAAACACTCTGGAATGGAGATACTATCCAAGGAAATGAAATTGAAGGGAAATAAAAAGGAAATTGAGAAATTTAGTGACTAGAAGAAAGTGGTCTGGGTGGAAATGTGGTGCAGTGCAAAGGACCAAAAGAGGCCAAAAGTAACCTCACAGCTGTTGCAAAAGCAGGGGAAAAATCAAGGAAGCAGACAAAACTTGGAGGGGAAGAAATGTGGGACATGGCACGGATACCCATAAAAAAAAAAAGAAAAAAAAACCCAAACTTTTCCAAAGCAAGAGCCATCAAAAGGCATGGCATGACATCCAGAGCAGAGACAGGCATGACATACACCAAGGCTTGCCAAAATTGATCCTCACTGAAGGCCAAAACAGAAAAGGAGGACTTACAAACACTCTGGAATGGAGATACTATCCAAGGAAATGAAATTGAAGGGAAAAAAAAAGGAAATTGAGAAATTTAGTGACTAGAAGAAAGTGGTCTGGGTGGAAATGTGGTGCAGTGCAAAGGACCAAAAGAGGCCAAAAGTAACCTCACAGCTGTTGCAAAAGCAGGGGAAAAATCAAGGAAGCAGACACAACTGGGAGGGGAAGAAATGAGGGGCATGGCATGAATACCCATAAAAAAAAGGAAAAAAAAAAAAAAATCTTTGCCAAAGCAAATGCCATCAAAAGGCATGGCATGCCATCCAGTGCAGGGACTTGCAGCAAATCTTGTCCAACTTGTCCCCATTGAAATCGCAAGATTCCGTTTCCCTTCCCGAAAGGAAATGGAATTTCCTTTCGGGAAGGGAAACGGAATCTTGCGACCCCTTAAAAGAAAGACTTACAAACACTCTGGGAAGGAGATATCATCAAAAGAAATGCAATTGAAAAATAACCCAAAAACCAGAAAATCGGGAGAAATTGTGTCTACAAGAAAGTGGTATGGGCGGAAATGAGGTGCAGTGCAAAGGACCAAAAGAGGCCCAAACTAACCTCACAGCTGTTGCAAAACCCGGGGAAAAATCAAAGACGCAGACACAACTCGGAGAGGAAGATATGGGGAACATGGCAAGGATACATAAAGGGAAAAAAAACCAAAAAAATCTTTGCCAATGCAAAAGCCATCAAAAGGCATGGCATGCCATCCAGTGCAGAGACAGGCATGACATACACCAAGGCTTGCCAAAATTGATCCTCACTGAAGGCCAAAACAGAAAAGAAGGACTTACAAACACTCTGGAATGGAGATACTATCCAAGGAAATGAAATTGAAGGGAAATAAAAAGGAAATTGAGAAATTTAGTGACTAGAAGAAAGTGGTCTGGGTGGAAATGTGGTGCAGTGCAAAGGACCAAAAGAGGCCAAAAGTTACCTCACAGCTGTTGCAAAAGCAGGGGAAAAATCAAGGAAGCAGACACAACTGGGAGGGGAAGAAATGAGGGGCATGGCATGAATACCCATAAAAAAAAGGAAAAAAAAAAAAAAATCTTCGCCAAAGCAAATGCCATCAAAGGCATGGCATGCCATCCAGTGCAGGGACTTGCAGCAAATCTTGTCCAACTTGTCCCCATTGAAATCGCAAGATTCCGTTTCCCTTCCCGAAAGGAAATGGAATTTCCTTTCGGGAAGGGAAACGGAATCTTGCGACCCCTTAAAAGAAAGACTTACAAACACTCTGGGAAGGAGATATCATCAAAAGAAATGCAATTGAAAAATAACCCAAAAACCAGAAAATCGGGAGAAATTGTGTCTACAAGAAAGTGGTCTGGGTGGAAATGAGGTGCAGTGCAAAGGACCAAAAGAGGCCCAAACTAACATCACAGCTGTTGCAAAACCCGGGGAAAAATCAAAGACGCAGACACAACTCGGAGAGGAAGATATGGGGAACATGGCATGGATACATAAAGGGAAAAAAAACCAAAAAAATCTTTGCCAATGCAAAAGACATCAAAAGGCATGGCATGCCATCCAGTGCAGAGACAGGCATGACATACACCAAGGCTTGCCAAAATTGATCCTCACTGAAGGCCAAAACAGAAAAGAAGGACTTACAAACACTCTGGAATGGAGATACTATCCAAGGAAATTAAATTGAAGGGGAAAAAAAAGGAAATTGAGAAATTTAGTGACTAGAAGAAAGTGGTCTGGGTGGAAATGTGGTGCAGTGCAAAGGACCAAAAGAGGCCAAAAGTAACCTCACAGCTGTTGCAAAAGCAGGGGAAAAATCAAGGAAGCAGACAAAACTTGGAGGGGAAGAAATGTGGGGAACATGGCACGGATACCCACAAAAAAAAAGAAAAAAAAACCCAAACTTTTCCAAAGCAAGAGCCATCAAAAGGCATGGCATGACATCCAGAGCAGAGACAGGCATGACATACACCAAGGCTTGCCAAAATTGATCCTCACTGAAGGCCAAAACAGAAAAGGAGGACTTACAAACACTCTGGAATGGAGATACTATCCAAGGAAATGAAATTGAAGGGAAAAAAAAAGGAAATTGAGAAATTTAGTGACTAGAAGAAAGTGGTCTGGGTGGAAATGTGGTGCAGTGCAAAGGACCAAAAGAGGCCAAAAGTTACCTCAGAGCTGTTGCAAAAGCAGGGGAAAAATCAAGGAAGCAGACACAACTGGGAGGGGAAGAAATGAGGGGCATGGCATGAATACCCATAAAAAAAAGGAAAAAAAAAAAAAAATCTTCGCCAAAGCAAATGCCATCAAAAGGCATGGCATGCCATCCAGTGCAGGGACTTGCAGCAAATCTTGTCCAACTTGTCCCCATTGAAATCGCAAGATTCCGTTTCCCTTCCCGAAAGGAAATGGAATTTCCTTTCGGGAAGGGAAACGGAATCTTGCGACCCCTTAAAAGAAAGACTTACAAACACTCTGGGAAGGAGATATCATCAAAAGAAATGCAATTGAAAAATAACCCAAAAACCAGAAAATCGGGAGAAATTGTGTCTACAAGAAAGTGGTCTGGGTGGAAATGAGGTGCAGTGCAAAGGACCAAAAGAGGCCCAAACTAACCTCACAGCTGTTGCAAAACCCGGGGAAAAATCAAAGACGCAGACACAACTCGGAGAGGAAGATATGGGGAACATGGCAAGGATACATAAAGGGAAAAAAAACCAAAAAAATCTTTGCCAATGCAAAAGCCATCAAAAGGCATGGCATGCCATCCAGTGCAGAGACAGGCATGACATACACCAAGGCTTGCCAAAATTGATCCTCACTGAAGGCCAAAACAGAAAAGAAGGACTTACAAACACTCTGGAATGGAGATACTATCCAAGGAAATGAAATTGAAGGGAAAAAAAAAGGAAATTGAGAAATTTAGTGACTAGAAGAAAGTGGTCTGGGTGGAAATGTGGTGCAGTGCAAAGGACCAAAAGATGCCAAAAGTAACCTCACAGCCGTTGCAAAAGCAAGGGAAAAATCAAGGAAGCCGACAAAACTTGGAGGGGAAGAAATGTGGGGAACATGGCACGGATACCCAAAAAAAAAAAGAAAAAAAAACCCAAACTTTTCCAAAGCAAGAGCCATCAAAAGGCATGGCATGACATCCAGAGCAGAGACAGGCATGACATACACCAAGGCTTGCCAAAATTGATCCTCACTGAAGGCCAAAACAGAAAAGGAGGACTTACAAGCACTCTGGAATGGAGATACTATCCAAGGAAATGAAATTGAAGGGAAATAAAAAGGAAATTGAGAAATTTAGTGACTAGAAGAAAGTGGTCTGGGTGGAAATGTGGTGCAGTGCAAAGGACCAAAAGAGGCCAAAAGTAACCTCACAGCTGTTGCAAAAGCAGGGGAAAAATCAAGGAAGCAGACACAACTGGGAGGGGAAGAAATGAGGGGCATGGCATGAATACCCATAAAAAAAAGGAAAAAAAAAAAAAAATCTTCGCCAAAGCAAATGCCATCAAAAGGCATGGCATGCCATCCAGTGCAGGGACTTGCAGCAAATCTTGTCCAACTTGTCCCCATTGAAATCGCAAGATTCCGTTTCCCTTCCCGAAAGGAAATGGAATTTCCTTTCGGGAAGGGAAACGGAATCTTGCGACCCCTTAAAAGAAAGACTTACAAACACTCTGGGAAGGAGATATCATCAAAAGAAATGCAATTGAAAAATAACCCAAAAACCAGAAAATCGGGAGAAATTGTGTCTACAAGAAAGTGGTCTGGGTGGAAATGAGGTGCAGTGCAAAGGACCAAAAGAGGCCAAAACTAACCTCACAGCTGTTGCAAAACCCGGGGAAAAATCAAAGACGCAGACACAAGTCGGCGAGGAAGATATGAGGAACATGGCAAGGATACATAAAGGGAAAAAAAACCAAAAAAATCTTTGCCAATGCAAAAGCCATCAAAAGGCATGGCATGCCATCCAGTGCAGAGACAGGCATGACATACACCAAGGCTTGCCAAAATTGATCCTCACTGAATGCCAAAACAGAAAAGCAGGACTTACAAACACTCTGGAATGGAGATACTATCCAAGGAAATGAAATTTAAGGGGAAAAAAAAGGAAATTGAGAAATTTAGTGACTAGAAGAAAGTGGTCTGGGTGGAAATGTGGTGCAGTGCAAAGGACCAAAAGAGGCCAAAAGTAACCTCACAGCTGTTGCAAAAGCAGGGGAAAAATCAAGGAAGCAGACAAAACTTGGAGGGGAAGAAATGTGGGGAACATGGCACGGATACCCACAAAAAAAAAGAAAAAAAAAACCAAACTTTTCCAAAGCAAGAGCCATCAAAAGGCATGGCATGACATCCAGAGCAGAGACAGGCATGACATACACCAAGGCTTGCCAAAATTGATCCTCACTGAAGGCCAAAACAGAAAAGAAGGACTTACAAACACTCTGGAATGGAGATACTATCCAAGGAAATGAAATTGAAGGGAAATAAAAAGGAAATTGAGAAATTTAGTGACTAGAAGAAAGTGGTCTGGGTGGAAATGTGGTGCAGTGCAAAGGACCAAAAGAGGCCAAAAGTAACCTCACAGCTGTTGCAAAAGCAGGGGAAAAATCAAGGAAGCAGACAAAACTTGGAGGGGAAGAAATGTGGGGAACATGGCACGGATACCCACAAAAAAAAAGAAAAAAAAAACCAAACTTTTCCAAAGCAAGAGCCATCAAAAGGCATGGCATGACATCCAGAGCAGAGACAGGCATGACATACACCAAGGCTTGCCAAAATTGATCCTCACTGAAGGCCAAAACAGAAAAGGAGGACTTACAAACACTCTGGAATGGAGATACTATCCAAGGAAATGAAATTGAAGGGAAATAAAAAGGAAATTGAGAAATTTAGTGACTAGAAGAAAGTGGTCTGGGTGGAAATGTGGTGCAGTGCAAAGGACCAAAAGAGGCCAAAAGTTTCCTCACAGCTGTTGCAAAAGCAGGGGAAAAATCAAGGAAGCAGACAAAACTTGGAGGGGAAGAAATGTGGAACATGGCACGGATACCCACAAAAAAAAAAGAAAAAAAACCCCAAACTTTTCCAAAGCAAGAGCCATCAAAAGGCATGGCATGCCATCCAGAGCAGAGACAGGCATGACATACACCAAGGCTTGCCAAAATTGATCCTCACTGAAGGCCAAAACAGAAAAGGAGGACTTAGAAGCACTCTGGAATGGAGATACTATCCAAGGAAATGAAATTGAAGGGAAATAAAAAGGAAATTGAGAAATTTAGTGACTAGAAGAAAGTGGTCTGGGTGGAAATGTGGTGCAGTGCAAAGGACCAAAAGTGGCCAAAGTAACCTCACAGCTGTTGCAAAAGCAGGGGAAAAATCAAGGAAGCAGACACAATTGGGAGGGGAAGAAATGAGGGGCATGGCATGAATACCCATAAAAAAAAGGAAAAAAAAAAAAAAATCTTCGCCAAAGCAAATGCCATCAAAAGGCATGGCATGCCATCCAGTGCAGGGACTTGCAGCAAATCTTGTCCAACTTGTCCCCATTGAAATCGCAAGATTCCGTTTCCCTTCCCGAAAGGAAATGGAATTTCCTTTCGGGAAGGGAAACGGAATCTTGCGACCCCTTAAAAGAAAGACTTACAAACACTCTGGGAAGGAGATATCATCAAAAGAAATGCAATTGAAAAATAACCCAAAAACCAGAAAATCGGGAGAAATTGTGTCTACAAGAAAGTGGTCTGGGTGGAAATGAGGTGCAGTGCAAAGGACCAAAAGAGGCCCAAACTAACCTCACAGCTGTTGCAAAACCCGGGGATAAATCAAAGACGCAGACACAAGTCGGCGAGGAAGATATGAGGAACATGGCAAGGATACATAAAGGGAAAAAAAACCAAAAAAATCTTTGCCAATGCAAAAGCCATCAAAAGGCATGGCATGCCATCCAGTGCAGAGACAGGCATGACATACACCAAGGCTTGCCAAAATTGATCCTCACTGAAGGCCAAAACAGAAAAGAAGGACTTACAAACACTCTGGAATGGAGATACTATCCAAGGAAATGAAATTGAAGGGAAAAAAAAAGGAAATTGAGAAATTTAGTGACTAGAAGAAAGTGGTCTGGGTGGAAATGTGGTGCAGTGCAAAGGACCAAAAGAGGCCAAAAGTAACCTCACAGCTGTTGCAAAAGCAGGGGAAAAATCAAGGAAGCAGACAAAACTTGGAGGGGAAGAAATGTGGGACATGGCACGGATACCCACAAAAAAAAAAGAAAAAAAAACCCAAACTTTTCCAAAGCAAGAGCCATCAAAAGGCATGGCATGACATCCAGTGCAGAGACAGGCATGACATACACCAAGGCTTGCCAAAATTGATCCTCACTGAAGGCCAAAACAGAAAAGGAGGACTTACAAACACTCTGGAATGGAGATACTATCCAAGGAAATGAAATTGAAGGGAAAAAAAAAGGAAATTGAGAAATTTAGTGACTAGAAGAAAGTGGTCTGGGTGGAAATGTGGTGCAGTGCAAAGGACCAAAAGAGGCCAAAAGTAACCTCACAGCTGTTGCAAAAGCAGGGGAAAAATCAAGGAAGCAGACACAACTGGGAGGGGAAGAAATGAGGGGCATGGCATGAATACCCATAAAAAAAACGAAAAAAAAAAAAAAATCTTCGCCAAAGCAAATGCCATCAAAAGGCATGGCATGCCATCCAGTGCAGGGACTTGCAGCAAATCTTGTCCAACTTGTCCCCATTGAAATCGCAAGATTCCGTTTCCCTTCCCGAAAGGAAATGGAATTTCCTTTCGGGAAGGGAAACGGAATCTTGCGACCCCTTAAAAGAAAGACTTACAAACACTCTGGGAAGGAGATATCATCAAAAGAAATGCAATTGAAAAATAACCCAAAAACCAGAAAATCGGGAGAAATTGTGTCTACAAGAAAGTGGTCTGGGCGGAAATGAGGTGCAGTGCAAAGGACCAAAAGAGGCCCAAACTAACCTCACAGCTGTTGCAAAACCCGGGGAAAAATCAAAGACGCAGACACAACTCGGAGGGGAAGATAGGGGGAACATGGCAAGGATACATAAAGGGAAAAAAAACCAAAAAAATCTTTGCCAATGCAAAAGCCATCAAAAGGCATGGCATGCCATCCAGTGCAGAGACAGGCATGACATACACCAAGGCTTGCCAAAATTGATCCTCACTGAAGGCCAAAACAGAAAAGAAGGACTTACAAACACTCTGGAATGGAGATACTATCCAAGGAAATGAAATTGAAGGGAAAAAAAAAGGAAATTGAGAAATTTAGTGACTAGAAGAAAGTGGTCTGGGTGGAAATGTGGTGCAGTGCAAAGGACCAAAAGAGGCCAAAAGTTTCCTCACAGCTGTTGCAAAAGCAGGGGAAAAATCAAGGAAGCAGACAAAACTGGGAGGGGAAGAAATGAGGGACATGGCATGAATACCCATAAAAAAAAGGAAAAAAAAAAAAAAATCTTCGCCAAAGCAAATGCCATCAAAAGGCATGGCATGCCATCCAGTGCAGGGACTTGTAGCAAATCTTGTCCATCTTGTCCCCATTGAAATCGCAAGATTCCGTTTCCCTTCCCGAAAGGAAATGGAATTTCCTTTCGGGAAGGGAAACGGAATCTTGCGACCCCTTAAAAGAAAGACTTACAAACACTCTGGGAAGGAGATATCATCAAAAGAAATGCAATTGAAAAATAACCCAAAAACCAGAAAATCGGGAGAAATTGTGTCTACAAGAAAGTGGTCTGGGCGGAAATGAGGTGCAGTGCAAAGGACCAAAAGAGGCCAAAACTAACCTCACAGCTGTTGCAAAACCCGGGGAAAAATCAAAGACGCAGACACAACTCGGAGGGGAAGATATGAGGAACATGGCATGGATACATAAAGGGAAAAAAAACCAAAAAAATCTTTGCCAATGCAAAAGCCATCAAAAGGCATGGCATGCCATCCAGTGCAGAGACAGGCATGACATACACCAAGGCTTGCCAAAATTGATCCTCACTGAAGGCCAAAACAAAAAAGAAGGACTTACCAACACTCTGGAATGGAGATACTATCCAAGGAAATGAAATTGAAGGGGAAAAAAAAGGAAATTGAGAAATTTAGTGACTACAAGAAAGTGGTCTGGGTGGAAATGTGGTGCAGTGCAAAGGACCAAAAGAGGCCAAAGGTAACCTCACAGCTGTTGGAAAAGCAGGGGAAAAATCAAGGAAGCAGACAAAACTTGGAGGGGAAGAAATGTGGGACATGGCACGGATACCCACAAAAAAAAAAGAAAAAAAACCCCAAACTTTTCCAAAGCAAGAGCCATCAAAAGGCATGGCATGACATCCAGAGCAGAGACAGGCATGACATACACCAAGGCTTGCCAAAATTGATCCTCACTGAAGGCCAAAACAGAAAAGAAGGACTTACAAACACTCTGGAATGGAGATACTATCCAAGGAAATGAAATTGAAGGGAAATAAAAAGGAAATTGAGAAATTTAGTGACTAGAAGAAAGTGGTCTGGGTGGAAATGTGGTGCAGTGCAAAGGACCAAAAGAGGCCAAAAGTTACCTCACAGCTGTTGCAAAAGCAGGGGAAAAATCAAGGAAGCAGACACAACTGGGAGGGGAAGAAATGAGGGGCATGGCATGAATACCCATAAAAAAAAGGAAAAAAAAAAAAAAATCTTCGCCAAAGCAAATGCCATCAAAAGGCATGGCATGCCATCCAGTGCAGGGACTTGCAGCAAATCTTGTCCAACTTGTCCCCATTGAAATCGCAAGATTCCGTTTCCCTTCCCGAAAGGAAATGGAATTTCCTTTCGGGAAGGGAAACGGAATCTTGCGACCCCTTAAAAGAAAGACTTACAAACACTCTGGGAAGGAGATATCATCAAAAGAAATGCAATTGAAAAATAACCCAAAAACCAGAAAATCGGGAGAAATTGTGTCTACAAGAAAGTGGTCTGGGTGGAAATGAGGTGCAGTGCAAAGGACCAAAAGAGGCCCAAACTAACCTCACAGCTGTTGCAAAACCCGGGGAAAAATCAAAGACGCAGACACAAGTCGGCGAGGAAGATATGAGGAACATGGCAAGGATACATAAAGGGAAAAAAAACCAAAAAAATCTTTGCCAATGCAAAAGCCATCAAAAGGCATGGCATGCCATCCAGTGCAGAGACAGGCATGACATACACCAAGGCTTGCCAAAATTGATCCTCACTGAAGGCCAAAACAGAAAAGAAGGACTTACAAACACTCTGGAATGGAGATACTATCCAAGGAAATGAAATTGAAGGGAAAAAAAAAGGAAATTGAGAAATTTAGTGACTAGAAGAAAGTGGTCTGGGTGGAAATGTGGTGCAGTGCAAAGGACCAAAAGAGGCCAAAATTAACCTCACAGCTGTTGCAAAAGCAGGGGAAAAATCAAGGAAGCAGACAAAACTTGGAGGGGAAGAAATGTGGGGAACATGGCACGGATACCCACAAAAAAAAAGAAAAAAAAAACCAAACTTTTCCAAAGCAAGAGCCATCAAAAGGCATGGCATGACATCCAGAGCAGAGACAGGCATGACATACACCAAGGCTTGCCAAAATTGATCCTCACTGAAGGCCAAAACAGAAAAGGAGGACTTACAAACACTCTGGAATGGAGATACTATCCAAGGAAATGAAATTGAAGGGAAATAAAAAGGAAATTGAGAAATTTAGTGACTAGAAGAAAGTGGTCTGGGTGGAAATGTGGTGCAGTGCAAAGGACCAAAAGAGGCCAAAAGTAACCTCACAGCTGTTGCAAAAGCAGGGGAAAAATCAAGGAAGCAGACAAAACTTGGAGGGGAAGAAATGTGGGACATGGCACGGATACCCACAAAAAAAAAAGAAAAAAAAACCCAAACTTTTCCAAAGCAAGAGCCATCAAAAGGCATGGCATGACATCCATGGAAATGGAATTTCCTTTCGGGAAGGGAAACGGAATCTTGCGACCCCTTAAAAGAAAGACTTACAAACACTCTGGGAAGGAGATATCATCAAAAGAAATGCAATTGAAAAATAACCCAAAAACCAGAAAATCGGGAGAAATTGTGTCTACAAGAAAGTGGTCTGGGCGGAAATGAGGTGCAGTGCAAAGGACCAAAAGAGGCCCAAACTAACCTCACAGCTGTTGCAAAACCCGGGGAAAAATCAAAGACGCAGACACAACTCGGAGAGGAAGATATGGGGAACATGGCAAGGATACATAAAGGGAAAAAAAACCAAAAAAATCTTTGCCAATGCAAAAGCCATCAAAAGGCATGGCATGCCATCCAGTGCAGAGACAGGCATGACATACACCAAGGCTTGCCAAAATTGATCCTCACTGAAGGCCAAAACAGAAAAGAAGGACTTACAAACACTCTGGAATGGAGATACTATCCAAGGAAATGAAATTGAAGGGAAATAAAAAGGAAATTGAGAAATTTAGTGACTAGAAGAAAGTGGTCTGGGTGGAAATGTGGTGCAGTGCAAAGGACCAAAAGAGGCCAAAAGTAACCTCACAGCTGTTGCAAAAGCAGGGGAAAAATCAAGGAAGCAGACACAATTGGGAGGGGAAGAAATGAGGGGCATGGCATGAATACCCATAAAAAAAAGGAAAAAAAAAAAAAAATCTTCGCCAAAGCAAATGCCATCAAAAGGCATGGCATGCCATCCAGTGCAGGGACTTGCAGCAAATCTTGTCCAACTTGTCCCCATTGAAATCGCAAGATTCCGTTTCCCTTCCCGAAAGGAAATGGAATTTCCTTTCGGGAAGGGAAACGGAATCTTGCGACCCCTTAAAAGAAAGACTTACAAACACTCTGGGAAGGAGATATCATCAAAAGAAATGCAATTGAAAAATAACCCAAAAACCAGAAAATCGGGAGAAATTGTGTCTACAAGAAAGTGGTCTGGGTGGAAATGAGGTGCAGTGCAAAGGACCAAAAGAGGCCAAAACTAACCTCACAGCTGTTGCAAAACCCGGGGAAAAATCAAAGACGCAGACACAACTCGGCGAGGAAGATATGAGGAACATGGCAAGGATACATAAAGGGAAAAAAAACCAAAAAAATCTTTGCCAATGCAAAAGCCATCAAAAGGCATGGCATGCCATCCAGTGCAGAGACAGGCATGACATACACCAAGGCTTGCCAAAATTGATCCTCACTGAAGGCCAAAACAGAAAAGAAGGACTTACAAACACTCTGGAATGGAGATACTATCCAAGGAAATTAAATTGAAGGGAAAAAAAAAGGAAATTGAGAAATTTAGTGACTAGAAGAAAGTGGTCTGGGTGGAAATGTGGTGCAGTGCAAAGGACCAAAAGAGGCTAAAAGTAACCTCACAGCTGTTGGAAAAGCAGGGGAAAAATCAAGGAAGCAGACAAAACTTGGAGGGGAAGAAATGTGGGGAACATGGCACGGATACCCACAAAAAAAAAGAAAAAAAACCCCAAACTTTTCCAAAGCAAGAGCCATCAAAAGGCATGGCATGACATCCAGTGCAGAGACAGGCATGACATACACCAAGGCTTGCCAAAATTGATCCTCACTGAAGGCCAAAACAGAAAAGGAGGACTTACAAACACTCTGGAATGGAGATACTATCCAAGGAAATGAAATTGAAGGGAAATAAAAAGGAAATTGAGAAATTTAGTGACTAGAAGAAAGTGGTCTGGGTGGAAATGTGGTGCAGTGCAAAGGACCAAAAGAGGCCAAAAGTAACCTCACAGCTGTTGCAAAAGCAGGGGAAAAATCAAGGAAGCAGACAAAACTTGGAGGGGAAGAAATGTGGGACATGGCACGGATACCCACAAAAAAAAAAGAAAAAAAAACCCAAACTTTTTCAAAGCAAGAGCCATCAAAAGGCATGGCATGACATCCAGTGCAGAGACAGGCATGACATACACCAAGGCTTGCCAAAATTGATCCTCACTGAAGGCCAAAACAGAAAAGGAGGACTTACAAACACTCTGGAATGGAGATACTATCCAAGGAAATGAAATTGAAGGGAAAAAAAAAGGAAATTGAGAAATTTAGTGACTAGAAGAAAGTGGTCTGGGTGGAAATGTGGTGCAGTGCAAAGGACCAAAAGAGGCCAAAAGTAACCTCACAGCTGTTGCAAAAGCAGGGGAAAAATCAAGGAAGCAGACACAACTGGGAGGGGAAGAAATGAGGGGCATGGCATGAATACCCATAAAAAAAAGGAAAAAAAAAAAAAAATCTTCGCCAAAGCAAATGCCATCAAAAGGCATGGCATGCCATCCAGTGCAGGGACTTGCAGCAAATCTTGTCCAACTGGTCCCCATTGAAATCGCAAGATTCCGTTTCCCTTCCCGAAAGGAAATGGAATTTCCTTTCGGGAAGGGAAACGGAATCTTGCGACCCCTTAAAAGAAAGACTTACAAACACTCTGGGAAGGAGATATCATCAAAAGAAATGCAATTGAAAAATAACCCAAAAACCAGAAAATCGGGAGAAATTGTGTCTACAAGAAAGTGGTCTGGGCGGAAATGAGGTGCAGTGCAAAGGACCAAAAGAGGCCCAAACTAACCTCACAGCTGTTGCAAAACCCGGGGAAAAATCAAAGACGCAGACACAACTCGGAGGGGAAGATAGGGGGAACATGGCAAGGATACATAAAGGGAAAAAAAACCAAAAAAATCTTTGCCAATGCAAAAGCCATCAAAAGGCATGGCATGCCATCCAGTGCAGAGACAGGCATGACATACACCAAGGCTTGCCAAAATTGATCCTCACTGAAGGCCAAAACAGAAAAGAAGGACTTACAAACACTCTGGAATGGAGATACTATCCAAGGAAATGAAATTGAAGGGAAAAAAAAAGGAAATTGAGAAATTTAGTGACTAGAAGAAAGTGGTCTGGGTGGAAATGTGGTGCAGTGCAAAGGACCAAAAGAGGCCAAAAGTTTCCTCACAGCTGTTGCAAAAGCAGGGGAAAAATCAAGGAAGCAGACAAAACTTGGAGGGGAAGAAATGTGGGACATGGCACGGATACCCACAAAAAAAAAAGAAAAAAAACCCCAAACTTTTCCAAAGCAAGAGCCATCAAAAGGCATGGCATGACATCCAGAGCAGAGACAGGCATGACATACACCAAGGCTTGCCAAAATTGATCCTCACTGAAGGCCAAAACAGAAAAGAAGGACTTACAAACACTCTGGAATGGAGATACTATCCAAGGAAATGAAATTGAAGGGAAATAAAAAGGAAATTGAGAAATTTAGTGACTAGAAGAAAGTGGTCTGGGTGGAAATGTGGTGCAGTGCAAAGGACCAAAAGAGGCCAAAAGTTACCTCACAGCTGTTGCAAAAGCAGGGGAAAAATCAAGGAAGCAGACACAACTGGGAGGGGAAGAAATGAGGGGCATGGCATGAATACCCATAAAAAAAAGGAAAAAAAAAAAAAAATCTTCGCCAAAGCAAATGCCATCAAAAGGCATGGCATGCCATCCAGTGCAGGGACTTGCAGCAAATCTTGTCCAACTTGTCCCCATTGAAATCGCAAGATTCCGTTTCCCTTCCCGAAAGGAAATGGAATTTCTTTTCGGGAAGGGAAACGGAATCTTGCGACCCCTTAAAAGAAAGACTTACAAACACTCTGGGAAGGAGATATCATCAAAAGAAATGCAATTGAAAAATAACCCAAAAACCAGAAAATCGGGAGAAATTGTGTCTACAAGAAAGTGGTCTGGGTGGAAATGAGGTGCAGTGCAAAGGACCAAAAGAGGCCCAAACTAACCTCACAGCTGTTGCAAAACCCGGGGAAAAATCAAAGACGCAGACACAACTCGGAGAGGAAGATATGGGGAACATGGCAAGGATACATAAAGGGAAAAAAAACCAAAAAAATCTTTGCCAATGCAAAAGCCATCAAAAGGCATGGCATGCCATCCAGTGCAGAGACAGGCATGACATACACCAAGGCTTGCCAAAATTGATCCTCACTGAAGGCCAAAACAGAAAAGAAGGACTTACCAACACTCTGGAATGGAGATACTATCCAAGGAAATGAAATTGAAGGGAAAAAAAAAGGAAATTGAGAAATTTAGTGACTAGAAGAAAGTGGTCTGGGTGGAAATGTGGTGCAGTGCAAAGGACCAAAAGAGGCCAAAAGTTTCCTCACAGCTGTTGCAAAAGCAGGGGAAAAATCAAGGAAGCAGACACAACTGGGAGGGGAAGAAATGAGGGGCATGGCATGAATACCCATAAAAAAAAGGAAAAAAAAAAAAAAATCTTCGCCAAAGCAAATGCCATCAAAAGGCATGGCATGCCATCCAGTGCAGGGACTTGCAGCAAATCTTGTCCAACTTGTCCCCATTGAAATCGCAAGATTCCGTTTCCCTTCCCGAAAGGAAATGGAATTTCCTTTCGGGAAGGGAAACGGAATCTTGCGACCCCTTAAAAGAAAGACTTACAAACACTCTGGGAAGGAGATATCATCAAAAGAAATGCAATTGAAAAATAACCCAAAAACCAGAAAATCGGGAGAAATTGTGTCTACAAGAAAGTGGTCTGGGTGGAAATGAGGTGCAGTGCAAAGGACCAAAAGAGGCCCAAACTAACCTCACAGCTGTTGCAAAACCCGGGGAAAAATCAAAGACGCAGACACAACTCGGAGAGGAAGATATGGGGAACATGGCAAGGATACATAAAGGGAAAAAAAACCAAAAAAATCTTTGCCAATGCAAAAGCCATCAAAAGGCATGGCATGCCATCCAGTGCAGAGACAGGCATGACATACACCAAGGCTTGCCAAAATTGATCCTCACTGAAGGCCAAAACAGAAAAGAAGGACTTACAAACACTCTGGAATGGAGATACTATCCAAGGAAATGAAATTGAAGGGAAAAAAAAAGGAAATTGAGAAATTTAGTGACTAGAAGAAAGTGGTCTGGGTGGAAATGTGGTGCAGTGCAAAGGACCAAAAGAGGCCAAAGGTAACCTCACAGCTGTTGCAAAAGCAGGGGAAAAATCAAGGAAGCAGACAAAACTTGGAGGGGAAGAAATGTGGGACATGACACGGATACCCAAAAAAAAAAAAAAAAAAAAAAACCAAACTTTTCCAAAGCAAGAGCCATCAAAAGGCATGGCATGCCATCCAGAGCAGAGACAGGCATGACATACACCAAGGCTTGCCAAAATTGATCCTCACTGAAGGCCAAAGCAGAAAAGAAGGACTTACAAACACTCTGGAATGGAGATACTATCCAAGGAAATGAAATTGAAGGGAAATAAAAAGGAAATTGAGAAATTTAGTGACTACAAGAAAGTGGTCTGGGTGGAAATGTGGTGCAGTGCAAAGGACCAAAAGAGGCCAAAGGTAACCTCACAGCTGTTGCAAAAGCAGGGGAAAAATCAAGGAAGCAGACACAACTGGGAGGGGAAGAAATGAGGGGCATGGCATGAATACCCATAAAAAAAAGGAAAAAACCAAAAAAATCTTCGCCAAAGCAAATGCCATCAAAAGGCATGGCATGCCATCCAGTGCAGGGACTTGCAGCAAATCTTGTCCAACTTGTCCCCATTGAAATCGCAAGATTCCGTTTCCCTTCCCGAAAGGAAATGGAATTTCCTTTCGGGAAGGGAAACGCAATCTTGCGACCCCTTAAAAGAAAGACTTACAAACACTCTGGGAAGGAGATATCATCAAAAGAAATGCAATTGAAAAATAACCCAAAAACCAGAAAATCGGGAGAAATTGTGTCTACAAGAAAGTGGTCTGGGTGGAAATGAGGTGCAGTGCAAAGGACCAAAAGAGGCCCAAACTAACCTCACAGCTGTTGCAAAACCCGGGGAAAAATCAAAGACGCAGACACAACTCGGAGGGGAAGATATGAGGAACATGGCATGGATACATAAAGGGAAAAAAAACCAAAAAAATCTTTGCCAATGCAAAAGCCATCAAAAGGCATGGCATGCCATCCAGTGCAGAGACAGGCATGACATACACCAAGGCTTGCCAAAATTGATCCTCACTGAAGGCCAAAACAAAAAAGAAGGACTTACCAACACTCTGGAATGGAGATACTATCCAAGGAAATGAAATTGAAGGGAAAAAAAAAGGAAATTGAGAAATTTAGTGACTAGAAGAAAGTGGTCTGGGTGGAAATGTGGTGCAGTGCAAAGGACCAAAAGAGGCCAAAGGTAACCTCACAGCTGTTGGAAAAGAAGGGGAAAAATCAAGGAAGCAGACAAAACTTGGAGGGGAAGAAATGTGGGACATGGCACGGATACCCACAAAAAAAAAAGAAAAAAAACCCCAAACTTTTCCAAAGCAAGAGCCATCAAAAGGCATGGCATGACATCCAGAGCAGAGACAGGCATGACATACACCAAGGCTTGCCAAAATTGATCCTCACTGAAGGCCAAAACAGAAAAGAAGGACTTACAAACACTCTGGAATGGAGATACTATCCAAGGAAATGAAATTGAAGGGAAATAAAAAGGAAATTGAGAAATTTAGTGACTAGAAGAAAGTGGTCTGGGTGGAAATGTGTTGCAGTGCAAAGGACCAAAAGAGGCCAAAAGTAACCTCACAGCTGTTGCAAAAGCAGGGGAAAAATCAAGGAAGCAGACAAAACTTGGAGGGGAAGAAATGTGGAACATGGCACGGATACCCACAAAAAAAAAAGAAAAAAAAACCCAAACTTTTCCAAAGCAAGAGCCATCAAAAGGCATGGCATGCCATCCAGAGCAGAGACAGGCATGACATACACCAAGGCTTGCCAAAATTGATCCTCACTGAAGGCCAAAACAGAAAAGGAGGACTTACAAGCACTCTGGAATGGAGATACTATCCAAGGAAATGAAATTGAAGGGAAATAAAAAGGAAATTGAGAAATTTAGTGACTAGAAGAAAGTGGTCTGGGTGGAAATGTGGTGCAGTGCAAAGGACCAAAAGAGGCCAAAAGTAACCTCAGAGCTGTTGCAAAAGCAGGGGAAAAATCAAGGAAGCAGACACAACTGGGAGGGGAAGAAATGAGGGGCATGGCATGAATACCCATAAAAAAAAGGAAAAAAAAAAAAAAAATCTTCGCCAAAGCAAATGCCATCAAAAGGCATGGCATGCCATCCAGTGCAGGGACTTGCAGCAAATCTTGTCCAACTTGTCCCCATTGAAATCGCAGGATTCCGTTTCCCTTCCCGAAAGGAAATGGAATTTCCTTTCGGGAAGGGAAACGGAATCTTGCGACCCCTTAAAAGAAAGACTTACAAACACTCTGGGAAGGAGATATCATCAAAAGAAATGCAATTGAAAAATAACCCAAAAACCAGAAAATCGGGAGAAATTGTGTCTACAAGAAAGTGGTCTGGGTGGAAATGAGGTGCAGTGCAAAGGACCAAAAGAGGCCAAAACTAACCTCACAGCTGTTGCAAAACCCGGGGAAAAATCAAAGACGCAGACACAACTCGGCGAGGAAGATATGAGGAACATGGCAAGGATACATAAAGGGAAAAAAAACCAAAAAAATCTTTGCCAATGCAAAAGCCATCAAAAGGCATGGCATGCAATCCAGTGCAGAGACAGGCATGACATACACCAAGGCTTGCCAAAATTGATCCTCACTGAAGGCCAAAACAGAAAAGAAGGACTTACAAACACTCTGGAATGGAGATACTATCCAAGGAAATGAAATTGAAGGGAAAAAAAAAGGAAATTGAGAAATTTAGTGACTAGAAGAAAGTGGTCTGGGTGGAAATGTGGTGCAGTGCAAAGGACCAAAAGAGGCCAAAAGTAACCTCACAGCTGTTGGAAAAGCAGGGGAAAAATCAAGGAAGCAGACAAAACTTGGAGGGGAAGAAATGTGGGGAACATGGCACGGATACCCACAAAAAAAAAGAAAAAAAAAACCAAACTTTTCCAAAGCAAGAGCCATCAAAAGGCATGGCATGACATCCAGAGCAGAGACAGGCATGACATACACCAAGGCTTGCCAAAATTGATCCTCACTGAAGGCCAAAACAGAAAAGGAGGACTTACAAACACTCTGGAATGGAGATACTATCCAAGGAAATGAAATTGAAGGGAAATAAAAAGGAAATTGAGAAATTTAGTGACTAGAAGAAAGTGGTCTGGGTGGAAATGTGGTGCAGTGCAAAGGACCAAAAGAGGCCAAAAGTTACCTCACAGCTGTTGCAAAAGCAGGGGAAAAATCAAGGAAGCAGACAAAACTTGGAGGGGAAGAAATGTGGGGAACATGGCACGGATACCCACAAAAAAAAAGAAAAAAAAAACCAAACTTTTCCAAAGCAAGAGCCATCAAAAGGCATGGCATGACATCCAGAGCAGAGACAGGCATGACATACACCAAGGCTTGCCAAAATTGATCCTCACTGAAGGCCAAAACAGAAAAGGAGGACTTACAAGCACTCTGGAATGGAGATACTATCCAAGGAAATGAAATTGAAGGGAAATAAAAAGGAAATTGAGAAATTTAGTGACTAGAAGAAAGTGGTCTGGGTGGAAATGTGGTGCAGTGCAAAGGACCAAAAGAGGCCAAAAGTAACCTCAGAGCTGTTGCAAAAGCAGGGGAAAAATCAAGGAAGCAGACACAACTGGGAGGGGAAGAAATGAGGGGCATGGCATGAATACCCATAAAAAAAAGGAAAAAAAAAAAAAAATCTTCGCCAAAGCAAATGCCATCAAAAGGCATGGCATGCCATCCAGTGCAGGGACTTGCAGCAAATCTTGTCCAACTTGTCCCCATTGAAATCGCAGGATTCCGTTTCCCTTCCCGAAAGGAAATGGAATTTCCTTTCGGGAAGGGAAACGGAATCTTGCGACCCCTTAAAAGAAAGACTTACAAACACTCTGGGAAGGAGATATCATCAAAAGAAATGCAATTGAAAAATAACCCAAAAACCAGAAAATCGGGAGAAATTGTGTCTACAAGAAAGTGGTCTGGGCGGAAATGAGGTGCAGTGCAAAGGACCAAAAGAGGCCAAAACTAACCTCACAGCTGTTGCAAAACCCGGGGAAAAATCAAAGACGCAGACACAACTCGGAGGGGAAGATATGAGGAACATGGCATGGATACATAAAGGGAAAAAAAAAAAAAAAAAATCTTTGCCAATGCAAAAGCCATCAAAAGGCATGGCATGCCATCCAGTGCAGAGACAGGCATGACATACACCAAGGCTTGCCAAAATTGATCCTCACTGAAGGCCAAAACAGAAAAGAAGGACTTACAAACACTCTGGAATGGAGATACTATCCAAGGAAATGAAATTGAAGGGAAAAAAAAAGGAAATTGAGAAATTTAGTGACTAGAAGAAAGTGGTCTGGGTGGAAATGTGGTGCAGTGCAAAGGACCAAAAGAGGCCAAAGGTAACCTCACAGCTGTTGCAAAAGCAGGGGAAAAATCAAGGAAGCAGACAAAACTTGGAGGGGAAGAAATGTGGGACATGACACGGATACCCAAAAAAAAAAAAAAAAAAAAAAACCAAACTTTTCCAAAGCAAGAGCCATCAAAAGGCATGGCATGCCATCCAGAGCAGAGACAGGCATGACATACACCAAGGCTTGCCAAAATTGATCCTCACTGAAGGCCAAAGCAGAAAAGAAGGACTTACAAACACTCTGGAATGGAGATACTATCCAAGGAAATGAAATTGAAGGGAAATAAAAAGGAAATTGAGAAATTTAGTGACTACAAGAAAGTGGTCTGGGTGGAAATGTGGTGCAGTGCAAAGGACCAAAAGAGGCCAAAGGTAACCTCACAGCTGTTGCAAAAGCAGGGGAAAAATCAAGGAAGCAGACACAACTGGGAGGGGAAGAAATGAGGGGCATGGCATGAATACCCATAAAAAAAAGGAAAAAACCAAAAAAATCTTCGCCAAAGCAAATGCCATCAAAAGGCATGGCATGCCATCCAGTGCAGGGACTTGCAGCAAATCTTGTCCAACTTGTCCCCATTGAAATCGCAAGATTCCGTTTCCCTTCCCGAAAGGAAATGGAATTTCCTTTCGGGAAGGGAAACGGAATCTTGCGACCCCTTAAAAGAAAGACTTACAAACACTCTGGGAAGGAGATATCATCAAAAGAAATGCAATTGAAAAATAACCCAAAAACCAGAAAATCGGGAGAAATTGTGTCTACAAGAAAGTGGTCTGGGTGGAAATGAGGTGCAGTGCAAAGGACCAAAAGAGGCCCAAACTAACCTCACAGCTGTTGCAAAACCCGGGGAAAAATCAAAGACGCAGACACAACTCGGAGGGGAAGAAATGAGGAACATGGCATGGATACATAAAGGGAAAAAAAACCAAAAAAATCTTTGCCAATGCAAAAGCCATCAAAAGGCATGGCATGCCATCCAGTGCAGAGACAGGCATGACATACACCAAGGCTTGCCAAAATTGATCCTCACTGAAGGCCAAAACAAAAAAGAAGGACTTACCAACACTCTGGAATGGAGATACTATCCAAGGAAATGAAATTGAAGGGAAAAAAAAAGGAAATTGAGAAATTTAGTGACTACAAGAAAGTGGTCTGGGTGGAAATGTGGTGCAGTGCAAAGGACCAAAAGAGGCCAAAGGTAACCTCACAGCTGTTGGAAAAGAAGGGGAAAAATCAAGGAAGCAGACAAAACTTGGAGGGGAAGAAAATGTGGGACATGGCACGGATACCCACAAAAAAAAAAAGAAAAAAAACCCCAAACTTTTCCAAAGCAAGAGCCATCAAAAGGCATGGCATGACATCCAGAGCAGAGACAGGCATGACATACACCAAGGCTTGCCAAAATTGATCCTCACTTAGATTAGAACAGCCCAAAACAGAAAAGAAGGACTTACAAACACACTCTGGAATGGAGATACTATCAAAGGAAATGAAATTGAAGGGAAATAAAAAGGAAATTGAGAAATTTAGTGACTAGAAGAAAGTGGTCTGGGTGGAAATGTGGTGCAGTGCAAAGGACCAAAAGAGGCCAAAAAGTAACCTCACAGCTGTTGCAAAAGCAGGGGAAAAAATCAAGGAAGCAGACAAAACTTGGAGGGGAAGAAATGTGGAACATGCACGGATACCCCACAAAAAAAAAAGAAAAAAAAACCCAAACTTTTCCAAAGCAAGGAGCCATCAAAAGGCATGGCATGCCATCCAGAGCAGAGGACAGGCATGACATACACCAAAGGCTTGCCAAAATTGATCCTCACTGAAGGCCAAAAACAGAAAAGGAGGACTTACAAGCACTCTGGAATGGAGATACTATCCAAGGAAATGAAATTGAAGGGAAATAAAAAGAAATTGAGAAATTTAGTGACTAGAAGAAAGTGGTCTGGGTGGAAATGTGGTGCAGTGCAAAGGACCAAAAGAGGCCAAAAGTAACCTCAGAGCTGTTGCAAAAGCAGGGGAAAAATCAAGGAAGCAGACACAACTGGGAGGGGAAGAAATGAGGGGCATGGCATGAATACCCATAAAAAAAAGGAAAAAAAAAAAAAAAATCTTCGCCAAAGCAAATGCCATCAAAAGGCATGGCATGCCATCCAGTGCAGGGACTTGCAGCAAATCTTGTCCAACTTGTCCCCATTGAAATCGCAGGATTCCGTTTCCCTTCCCGAAAGGAAATGGAATTTCCTTTCGGGAAGGGAAACAGAATCTTGCGACCCCTTAAAAGAAAGACTTACAAACACTCTGGGAAGGAGATATCATCAAAAGAAATGCAATTGAAAAATAACCCAAAAACCAGAAAATCGGGAGAAATTGTGTCTACAAGAAAGTGGTCTGGGTGGAAATGAGGTGCAGTGCAAAGGACCAAAAGAGGCCAAAACTAACCTCACAGCTGTTGCAAAACCCGGGAAAAATCAAAGACGCAGACACAACTCGGCGAGGAAGATATGAGGAACATGGCAAGGATACATAAAGGGAAAAAAAACCAAAAAAATCTTTGCCAATGCAAAAGCCATCAAAAGGCATGCATGCAATCCAGTGCCAGAGGACAGGCGATGACATACACCAAGGCTTGCCAAAATTGATCCTCACTGAAGGCCCAAAACAGAAAAGAAGGACTTACAAACACTCTGGAATGGAGATACTATCCAAGGAAATTAATTGAAGGGAAAAAAAAAGGAAATTGAGAAATTTAGTGACTAGAAGAAAAGTGGTCTGGGGTGGAAATGTGGTGCAGTGCAAAGGACCAAAAGAGGCCAAAAGTAACCTCACAGCTGTTGAAAAGCAGGGGAAAAATCAAGGAAGCAGACAAAACTTGGAGGGGAAGAAATGTGGGGAACATGGCACGGATAACCCACAAAAAAAAAAGAAAAAAAAAAAACCAAAACTTTTCCAAAGCAAGAGCCATCAAAAGGCATGGCATGACATCCAGAGCAGGAGGACAGGCATGACATACACCAAGGCTTGCCAAAATTGATCCTCACTGAAGGCCAAAACAGAAAAGGAGGACTTACAAACACTCTGGAATGGAGATACTATCCAAGGAAATGAAATTGAAGGGAATAAAAAGGAAATTGAGAAATTTAGTGACTAGAAGAAAGTGGTCTGGGTGGAAATGTGGTGCAGTGCAAAGGACCAAAAGAGGCAAAGTTACCTCACAGCTGTTGCAAAAGCAGGGGAAAGATCAAAA